>NW_027642878.1:27500-60000 GCF_032717465.1 Coenobita brevimanus
CTATCAATTTAGTTTCCCAGATGATGTATTTGCTGTCAGAATCTATCTATCTGGCTATCTGTATATCTATCTATCTATGTCTATCTGCATGGGGTGAAAATGTTGGTAATTAGTAGCTATCTATTTATCTCTATCTATCTGTCTATATATCTATCTGCCTATCTATTTCTCTATCTATCTGTCTGTCTATCTGTCTATCCATCTGTCTCTATCTATCTATCTATCTGTCTACCTATCTATTTATCTATCTATATATCTGTCTATTTCTGTCTGTCTATCTATCTTATATATCTATTTATCTATCTATCTATCTATGTCCATCCATCCATCTATCTATCTATCTATCTGTCTGGGTAAGTACATCAATCTCTTTGTGTCTATCTATCTACAGTAGTTTCCTGGACCAAGGGTGTCTGGACCCTACCTATTTATCTGTCTATCTATCTCCCTGAATCCCTGTCTGTCTATCTATCTACCTACCTATCTGTCTGTCTGTCTATTGATCTATGTCTCCATCTGTCTAACTTTCTATCTATCTATGTGTCTGTCTGTTCGTCATTGTCTTTCTCTGTGTATCTATCTTTTTATCTATCTGTCTATGTAGGGCAGACTAACCCACACATAACACAGGTTCCCTGGCCTTATATGGGTTGCTGTGGCTTTACTTGGCTTTACACTGGGTTAGTTCAGCAGCGGAGGGAAACCTGCGGGGTCCACCCAGGCGACAAACTTCTTCCATTTGCCTGCACCTCGCCGTGGGAAGGACCCTGGTGAGGCGGTGTCTACCACAAGAAGCGCCGATTGCCCACACGATGTACTGTACCCGCAGCGGCCCCACAGAAACACTTACTGTGGTCGACTGGTCTGCTCGGCCACACACTAGGCAGTTATAAGCAGCAACAACAACAACAACCTCCTGGTGAGATTTATACACGCTGAGTCCAATGTAGTGGTGGTGATGGTGGTGGTGGTGGTATTGGTGGTGGTGGTGGTGGTGGTAGTAGTAGTAGTAGTAGTAGTAGCGTTGGTAGTACTAGTGTTGGTATTATTTGGTAGTGGTAGTTGCAGTGGATGGCCAAGTAAGTTAGATTTGAGGTGCGGTTTGACTAGTAACCAAGGAGACTCATTGCTACCTGATAACTAAAGCTGGTTGAATGTTATGGCAGCAGGACTCAGTATTGCAGATGTCAAATTGGCCAGTTGCATCAGATGACAACAGACGCCTTGTGCAGCAGCAGGGAAAGGGTTAAGTGCAACCTCTATTATCACTGACCTATTGCAAAGGACGCGCCAACACTGCCACAACTGCCTTTAACCGTCCAAACATTTCAAGGACACATTGCAAGGACAGCGGCGCCAAGTTGCAGGCGCTGACCGTTAACGCCAACTTCCTGAGATGTGTTTTGCTTTTAGTAGTCATTTGTTGGACGTATTTGTTTAATCTGGGTGTCCCGTAAGCATTTTCTTGCATTTCTGTCAAGTATAACCTCAGAATTCTCGTCATTTGGCTTATTTTGCTATATCTACATCTTGTTTGTTAAACAGTAACAAGATCTTGACCCAGAAATGGCGCCAGTCTCGAGGGAATGCTGTGGTGAGGATGCAGGGCCGTAGCATCGTCTTATTTAGCCTCTGAACTACGGTAAATAAGGTTCACAGAACCAATAATCTCCCTAAAGATATATAAACTCTACCATTACTTGTTTATTACAAGCACGTCAGAACTAATCAAGACATTACCAGTAAACATTCAAAGATTTAAAAAGTAAATCAGCGTTGCCAATGTTGAGTGATGGTACACCTGAAGGCAGCTGCCGGAGATGCAGTCTTTTAAAAGAAACGACCAACGTACACTACGATGGCGATATTTTCTACTTTATTTTTTTCTTTCCATTATGATCCTGTCAAGTAAAATCTGTTGTATCATTTACTGATTTAAAACATGGGTAAAAAATTCGTGTAATATTGGTTTTAATCGTCATAAATTTAACTGGAGGAGTCTCAGGCACAATGTTGCCTTGGTCACGTGACCCTTGAGACGCAGCGTTGCAGACCATCGGGCAGTCAGTCACCCCGCGGGTCAGGAAGTGGGAGGATGTTGGTGTGCGCAGCTCGTACTAACTTTGTGTTTTCCTTTTATTGGACGTTGGGAGCACGGTGGCTCAGTGGTAGAGCATCGGAGTCGTGATCGGGGGATTGCGAGTTCGAGCCTCGCCCGGGACTGCCGTCCCGGGAGTGGTAGCGCGCTCCTGTAACCTAGCGGGGCTACATGGCCATAGTTGCCTAGCTCGGGGATTAAATCCCTTTTATTGGACGTTAGCGATTGTGTTTGCCGTGATGAATGGACAGACTGGATTACTGTGGAGGCGAGGCAAGTGGCACAAGTGCCGGAAAAAGGAAACTATGCCTGGTATGGACACAGGGTGAGTTGAAATGTATTATTATTATTATTATTATTATTATTATTTTTTATTATTATTTGCTACAGCTGCTGCTGCTGCTGCTGCTACTACTACTACTACTACTACTACTACTACTACTATTATTATTATTATTATTATTATTATTATTATTATCTAATCTTTCCACATGACCTACAAACAGGTTATCAGTTCACCTTTAATCTATCGATAATCAAAGATAGATACATACGCCTAAGTCATTTTTCAGCCTACCTACCAAGACAAATGTGGACACGCATTTGCCCACTACATACCATCCACTCACCTGATGTAGTGATAGATTTACTGGACAGCTAGACAGGTGGAAGAGAAGGCTAGATAGATTAACTTTGAAATTGAAAAAAAAAAAAATTCTTTCAGTCTGTTGCAGCTACCATCCACTCACCTGATGTAGTGATAGATTTATCGGATAGATAGACGCAAAAATAGATCAACTTTCAATCTGATGAGTAAGAATGATTTGAGTTTTCTTTGTCCATCCATGTCTATCTGTCTATCTATCTGTCTATCTATCTGATGTAATGATAGATTTATTGGATAGACATATGTAAAAATATATTAAAAGACATCAATATTTATTCTCTATGTCTGTCTGTCTAACTGTCTATTTAGTACGTACCATCCACACACCTGATGTAGCGATATATGAATTGGATAGATTAATAGACCCAAAAATAGATTAAAACATGATAAATAGCAATTCTCTATCTATCTATCTGTCTGTCTATCTATATAACTAGTACGTACTATCCATTCACTTAATGTAGTGATAGATTTATTGGATAGAGAAATATATAGACAGATAAATACATAAATACACTTTTTCAACAGATTCTCGATAAAAATGGATCTCTGACTGTCTGCCTGTCTGTCCATCCATCTCTAGTACGTACCATCCACTTACCTGCTGTAGTGATTTTTTGGGATAGATAGATAGGTAGATGAAAAAATAGATTATTTTTGAATTTGTTGAATCACTGATATTGATTTTTTCACTATATGTCTGTATCTAGTACATACCATCCACTCAACTGATAAAGTTATTGATTTATTGGATAGATAGGTAAATACTGTAGATGTAGTATGTAGATAGACAGATAAATAGACAGGTGCACTTGATTTATATATAGATATCCACCAACACCAGTATGTACCATCCACTCACCTGATGTAGTGATAGATTTATTGGATAGATAGATATATAGATAGATGCAAAAATGGATTAAAGGTATCAATATTTTTCTCTATCTACTATGTGCTATCCACTCACCGGATGTAGTGATAGATTTATTATATAGATAGATAGATGCAAAATAGATAAAAGGCCTCAACATTTTTTTCTGTATCAGTCTATAAGCATGTCTGTCTATCTAGTACATACCATCCACTTACTTGCTGTAGTGATAGATTTACTGGGTAGATAGATAGATGCAGAAGTATATTTAAGACATCAGTATTTTTCTTTATCTGTTTGTCCAACTAGTATATACCATCCACTCACCTAATGGAACTATAGCTTTACTGGATAGATAGATAGATGCAAAAAGAGATTAAAAGACATCATTAGCTTTCTCTCTCTCTCTCTCTCTCTCTCTCTCTCTCTCTCTCTGGTGCATACCATCCACTCACCTGATGTAGTGGTAGATATATTGGATAGATGGACAGACACATACATACATAAATAGGTCAACTCGATAACGTGAATGTTTTGACACTGATTCTCTCTCTCTGGTACATACCATCCACTCACCTGATGTAGTGGTAGATATATTGGATAGATGGACAGACACATACATAACCCGCCCCATCCCGTCGACGTATGGGTACATTGCAACGATTTGCATTTGCCAGTCCCGGCGACGTACCAGTACGTCGTGCAGTTGCAAGGTCCCTAATTTGCACAATTTTCAATTTTTGCACGTGATTTTCGTATGTATACACGGGACACCTTCCTCTATTCCTGTACA
This sequence comes from Coenobita brevimanus, assembly GCF_032717465.1. NCBI lineage: Eukaryota > Metazoa > Arthropoda > Malacostraca > Decapoda > Coenobitidae > Coenobita > Coenobita brevimanus. The sequence continues at coordinate 31,930 of NW_027642878.1, forward strand.
AGATACCAAGCAGGGACAATGCCTTACACTGCATAACCTCCCCCCTCCCCCCCTCATGCCATTGTCTTGGCAAAGGGCCTGTTACCAGTGACCTGGCTAGTAAAGTTATTCAGGGCCAGAGTGATTCCCCAATCGATGACAATGTGGAGGACAATGTTCACATAGCATTAGAAGAAGAAACAGCCAGAAATAATGATCAGGTAATGTGGCAAAAATAGGTCAGGTATGGTGATTAGTTAGTGAGTGAAACAATGCTTATAATGCCTTTATTACTGCTTGAAAACCAATATACTGTCATACTACATATACATTCGTACCAAGTAAATAAATAAATACCGTTTATGAGTGGATAAACAGTTACTCTCCCATAGAACTCGTTTTCTTTGGTGCCAGCATGTAAGAAAACCCACTCAGGTAAGGAGGAACTCCTACCTGGATTGGGCACTTTAAACCTCAGGTGAGCGATTTCTCTATGAATTTTCGATGTTTCTCACCAAAAGCGAAGGTTTTAACCAAAAAAAAAATTTCGAAAATACCTCGGGACTGGGGGATGTCGGAGGTGCGGAAAACCTCGGGACGTGACGGGATAAATAGGTCAACTCGATAACGTGAATGTTTTGACACTGATTCTCTCTCTCTGGTACATACCATCCACTCACCTGATGTAGTGGTAGATATATTGGATAGATGGACAGACACATACATACATAAATAGGTCAACTCGATAACGTGAATGTTTTGACACTGATTCTCTCTCTTCGTCTATCCGTGTATCTATCAGTCTGTCTAGAGTATATCATCCACTCACCTTATGTAGTGATATCCGTATTTGATTGACAGAAAGACAGATAGAGCCAGATAGACAGGTGAGCAGACAGACAGACAGATAGACCAGGATAGAAATAATAATAATAATAATAACCAGAGGCCTTCCCAAGGGGGGAATCACACCAGCCGATACTTATCTAGCGCGGCTTGGAATATGACCTTGACCTTGACCTACCTTCACCAGTTTCGAACTTGTAGCTTTTCATCCCTACTACACACGTGTCAAATTTTGTGATGATATCTTGAGCGGTTGCGAAGTTATCGTAGTAAAAGACACAGACGTACACAGAGACAGACAAATTGAAAACAATACCAGCTTGGCCATCGCGGCTGGTAATGGTAATAGTAATTATCATCATCATCATCTGACCCTGTTTCATCCCTGAGTGGCATTACATGAGCAATAAACCCCAACCATCCCTTGCATATAAACCTTCACCGGCTCAATCCGATTGGAACGCAATTACCCACTAAACCACCAGGCGCCATAATTTGGTTATATGGTTACCACCCAGCGTAGTAAATGGTTTCCTGGTGTACAGGAAACCATTTGGCTTGTCACTCAGTGTAGAGTCACCCACAGGCTGAAGGAAGGAAAGAAGGAAAGAAACACAGAAAAGGAAAGAGGGAGACAAAGAGAGCAAAGGGCAGTCATCTGAGAGCAGCACTACATCGAGTGAGCGGATGGTGAGCGCCCCCACGTACCACTATAATAATAATAATAATAATAATAATAATGATGATTGTGATATACTACTTTTCGCTATTGACAGATGTGTGGGTAGATAAACAAATACATCCATACACTGATAGATTTTACACAGTTTCACCGCAAGTGCATCAGATGTCTGTTATTATTATTATTATTATTATTAATATTATTAACTCCACAATCTGTGGAGTTCTTACTGATATTGTAGATACTATAATTTTTTTGGGGGGTGGGGTAAGATGTAGGTCAGTGGTTCTGCAACTATGGCTGGTGAGCCAAAGGTGGGTCGCGAGAGGAATTTTGATGGGTGGCAGGGACATAGAATAGGCCTGATGCTTTCACTGTATTTTATTGACGTAATTGAAACTGTAATTATCCTTATTACACTATTAGCGTATTGACAGTAACTACGATAGGCTATATACCGGTTACTATCTCTCTCTCTCTCTCTCTCTCTCTCTCTCTCTCTCTCTGATATTTTTACGCCATGGGTGGCGAAGTCTTGAAATATTCCAGATTGGGTCACGCACTATAAAGTGTGGCAACCGCTGATCTAGAAGGCTGGCATTGCAACAGCGCTGATCTAGAAGGCTGGCATTGCAACAGCGCTGATCTAGAAGGCTGGCATTGCAACAGCGCTGATCTAGAAGGCTGGCATTGCAACACCGCTGATCTAGAAGGCTGGCATTGCGACACCGCTGATCCAGAAGGCTGGCATTGCAACACCGCTGATCTAGAAGGCTGGCATTGCGACACCGCTGATCTAGAAGGCTGGCATTGCGACACCGCTGATCTAGAAGGCTGGCATTGTGACACCGCTGATCTAGTAGGCTGGCATTGCGACACCGCTGATCTAGAAGGCTGGCATTGCGACACCGCTGATCTAGAAGGCTGGCATTGCGACACCGCTGATCTAGAAGGCTGGCATTGCGACACCGCTGATCTAGTAGGCTGGCATTGCGACACCGCTGATCTAGAAGGCTGGCATTGCGACACCGCTGATCTAGAAGGCTGGCATTGCGACACCGCTGATCTAGAAGGCTGGCATTGCGACACCGCTGATCTAGAAGGCTGGCATTGCGACACCGCTGATCTAGAAGGCTGGCATTGCGACACCGCTGATCTAGAAGGCTGGCATTGCGACACCGCTGATCTAGAAGGCTGACATTGCGACACCGCTGATCAAGAAGGCTGGCATTGCGACACTGCTGATCTAGAAGGCTGGCATTGCGACACCGCTGATCTAGAAGGCTGGCATTGCGACACCGCTGATCTAGAAGGCTGGCATTGCGACACCGCTGATCTAGAAGGCTGGCATTGCGACACCGCTGATCTTGAAGGCTGGCATTGCGACACCGCTGATCTAGAAGGCTGGCATTGCGACACCGCTGATCTAGTAGGCTGGCATTGCGACACCGCTGATCTAGAAGGCTGGCATTGCAACACCGTTCGGGACAGAGCCTTGACATTGGCAGCAGTGATGTATCTTGGCTGCGTCTTTTGCCATCATCTTTCTTCCCTACCACTACCGCCCTCTGCCCTAGTGTTTCTCTCGGCCAGATTTGTTGGATTGGTTGCATTTCTCTGCAGCTGTATTTTCTCTATTCCTGTATTCAGAATTTTCTGTAGTTCTCTGTTTGCTGTATTTAGCTTTTTCTGTATTTCCATATTTCTATATGTTCTCTATTTCTGTATTTTCTGTATTTCTTTATTTTCTGTAATTTTTTTTTTTTGTATTTCTACATTTCCGTGTTTCTGTGTTTTCTGTATTTCCTGTGTTTCTGAATTGTCTGTATTTTCGGTATTTCTGCAGTTCCATCCATCCATCCATTGCCAGACGCCATGTATCCCAAACGGGGTGGTCAAGCGCTTAGAGTTAATTGTTTTACAGGGAGGGGCACTAATCCTCCACCAACCCCACTTGACACGTAGGGATGCCAACAGCATCTGGTGTTCCCAGGCGGTCACCCATCCAAGTACTAACCAGACCCAACGTTGCTTAACTTCGCTGATCGGACGGGAAGCGGTGTACTCAACGTGGCATGGCCGTTCCATAGTTCTGTATTTCTGTATTTTCTTTATTTCCTGTATTTCTGCATTTTTGTATTTTCTGTATTTCTATATTTATCATTTTCTGTAGTTCTGTATTTTCTGTAGTTCTGTAGTTCTGTATTTTCTGTAGTTCTTTTTGTATTTTCTGTATATCTGTATTTTCTGTATGGTATTTCTTTTTTCCGTATTTTCTGTACCTCTGTTTTCTGCATTCTGTATTGTCTGTACTTCTGTATTTTCTGTATTTCTCTGTTTACAGTATTTCTCTATTTTATGCATTTCTGTATTTCTGTATTATCTGTATTTCTATATTTTCTGTTTGTATTTTCTGTACCTGTATTCTCTGTATTCTCTGTATTTCTGTATTTTGTGTATTGTATGTCATGTAGTTTTTCCTTCCTACTTTCCTCATTTTCTTCACCTTTGGTCTTTTGCTCTTTGTCTTAATTCTCTCATCTTTCTCCCTCAGCATTTGTTTACTGCCATTCCCTTTCCTCTCCTTCCCTAGGCTCATCTTTCTCCCTCAGCATTTGTTTACTGCCATTCCCTTTCCTCTCCTTCCCTAGGCTCATCTTTCTCCCTCAGCATTTGTTTACTGCCATTCCCTTTCCTCTCCTTCCCTAGGCTCATCTTTCTCCCTCAGCATTTGTTTACTGCCATTCCCTTTCCTCTCCTTCCCTAGGCTCATCTTTCTCCCTCAGCATTTGTTTACTGCCATTCCCTTTCCTCTCCTTCCCTAGGCTCATCTTTCTCCCTCAGCATTTGTTTACTGCCATTCCCTTTCCTCTCCTTCCCTAGGCTCATCTTTCTCCCTCAGCATTTGTTTACTGCCATTCCCTTTCCTCTCCTTCCCTAGGCTCATCTTTCTCCCTCAGCATTTGTTTACTGCCATTCCCTTTCCTCTCCTTCCCTAGGCTCATCTTTCTCCCTCAGCATTTGTTTACTGCCATTCCCTTTCCTCTCCTTCCCTAGGCTCATCTTTCTCCCTCAGCATTTGTTTACTGCCATTCCCTTTCCTCTCCTTCCCTAGGCTCATCTTTCTCCCTCAGCATTTGTTTACTGCCGTTCCCTTTCCTCTCCTTCCCAAGGCTCATCTTTCTCCCTCAGCATTTGTTTACTGCCATTCCCTTTCCTCTCCTTCTCTCTTTCTCATTCCTCTCCTTCTCTCTTTCTCATTCCTCTCCTTCCCTCTTTCTCATTCCTTTCCTTCTCTCTTTCTCATTCCTCTCCTCTCTTTCTCATTCCTCTCTTCTCTTTCTCATTCCTCTCCTTGTCTCTTTCTCATTCCTCTCCTTGTCTCTTTCTCATTCCTCTCTTCTTCTCTTTCTCATTCCTCTCCTTCTTTCTCATTCCTCTCTTTCTCATTCCTCTCTTTCTCATCCCTCTCTTTCTCATTCCTATTTCTCTCTTATTCCTCTCCTTCTGTCTTTCTCATTCCTCTTCTTCTGTCTTTCTCATTCCTCTCTTCTTCTCTTTCTCATTCCTCTCCTTCTTTCTTTCTCATTCCTCTCTTTCTCATCCCTCTCTTTCTCATTCCTATTTCTCTCTCATTTCTCTCCTTCTGTCTTTCTCATTCCTCTTCTTCTGTCTTTCTCATTCCTCTCTTTCTCATCCCTCTCTTTCTCATTCCTATTTCTCTCTCATTCCTCTCCTTCTGTCTTTCTCATTCCTCTTCTTCTGTCTTTCTCATTCCTCTCTTTCTCATTCCTCTTCTTCTGTCTTTCTCATTCCTCTCTTTCTCATTCCTCTTCTTCTGTCTTTCTCATTCCTCTCCTTCTCTCATTCTCATTCCTCTCTTCCTCTCTTTCTCATTCCTCTCTTCCTCTCTTTCTCATTCCTCTTCCTCTCTTTCTCATTCCTCTCTTCCTGTATTTCTCATCTCTCTTTCTCTATGTTCATCATCGTCTCGTTTTCTCTTCATTTCTTTCCAATTTATTGTTTATACTGCCTTAGTCGATACCTATTATTTGTTCACCTCCATTCCCTTTCCTCTCTCTCTCTCTCTCTCTCTCTCTCTCTCTCTCTCTCTCTCTTTCATTTCCCATTTTCTTTCTCTGTTTATATTAACGTACTGGGTAACTGCATCTTATTTTCTGAATTTCGATGCTGCATTATTTATTTATTTATTTATTTATTTACATATATTTTAATAATGGATGTCACCCCCAGTTAACTCTACACTGAGTGACAAGCCAAATGGTTTCTTGTACCCCATGAAACCATTTACTACGCTGGGTGGTAACTGTATAACAAACAAAATGATGCCTGGTTTAGTAAAGGAGGAGGAGGAGGAGGAGGTGGAGGAGGAAGAGGAGAAGAGTAAAGAAGGAGAAGAAGAGAAGTAAAAGAGGAGGGGAGGAGGGGGAGAAGAGAAGAGGCGGAAAAGGATGAGGAAGAAGAAGTGAAGGAAGGAGGAGGAAAAAATACAAGAAGGATGACAAGGCAGTTGAGGAAGTAAACAGAAAAAAGAGAAGAAGAGGAAGAGAGAGGAAGAGGAAGAGGAGAGAAGGGGTAAGGAGAGAACAAGAGAGGGGGAGGAGAAAGTAGAGGAAGGTGGTAGAAAGGGAGAGAAATAACTTGGAAAGAAAGAAGAGTAAAAGATGACGATGAGGAAGAGTCGAGAAGTATAACAGGAGGAGGAGGAGGAAGAGAGAGAGGAGGTAGAAGACAGAAGGAAAAGGGAAAAGAAGAGAAGGCAATAAAAGAGGAAGAGGAGGCAGAGTAAAGGAGAGAATTAAAAGATGAAAAGGATGAGGAGTGAAAAAGAATAGGTGAAAGGAGAGGACGAGAAGGAGGAGGAGGAGGGAGAATAGAGAGGAGCGAGAGGAGGGGAAGAAAGGAGAGTAGAGAAGAGGAGGAGAAGGCAGAAAAGGAGGGCAGGATAAAATGGCTGGCTCTCTCACCCCCTTTGTTATGTTTATTTGATGGAGTACATATGTCCTCCTTGTGGCCCTCTTCTGGCTCTTTTCCTTCCTTCCTGCCTCCAGTTTTTTTCTTTCCTTCCTTCCCTTTTTTCTTATCTTCCTTCCTTCCTTCATTTTTTTCTTTTCTTTCTTCATTTTTCTTTCCTTCCTTCCTTCATTTATATTGTCTTTCCTTCCTTCATTGTTCCTTCCTTCCTTCAGTCTGGTTTGGGTCAGTCTGTCTTCCTGTCATCACTGCATGTCTCCTTCGTCCCTTCTTTCCTCTCCTTTCTATATATCTCTTTGTCTTCCTCTTTGTTATTCCTTTATTTCTTTGTCCTATTCTGTGTTTCTCTACAACCTTTACCCTTCCCTTTTTCCCTCTCATTAGTTTTTCCCTTCCTTATATTTTTCCCTGCCTTCCTTTCCTTGTTTTCTGGTCGTCCCTTTTTCCTCTGTCTTTCCCTTGACTGACTTACCTTTTTAGTTTATTCCTTCCATCTCCAGACGATTATTATTGATCTTGAGGGAAGCTTTGGTAATCAAGGAGTCAGCTGGTAATCAGAGTCAGCTGGTAATCAAGGAGTCAGGTGGTAATCAAGGAGTCAGCTGGTAATCAAGGAGTCAGCTGGTAATCAGAGTCAGGTGGTAACCAAGGAGTCAGGTGGTAATCAAGGAGTCAGTTGGTAATCAAGGAGTCAGTTGGTAATCAAGGAGTCAGCTGGTAATCAAGAAGTCAGCTGGTAATCAGAGTCAGGTGGTAATCAAGGAGTCAGGTGGTAATCAAGGAGTCAGGTGGTAATCAAGGAGTCAGCTGGTAATCAGAGTCAGCTGGTAATCAAGGAGTCAGGTGGTAATCAAGGAGTCAGGTGGTAATCAAGGAGTCAGGTGGTAATCAGAGTCAGGTGGTAATCAAGGAGTCAGTTGGTAATCAAGGAGTCAGCTGGTAATCAAGGAGTCAGCTGGTAATCAAGGAGTCAGCTGGAGTTCCGTCTGACGCCTTTAGTTGTTAAAATAGCCTGTTAGTAGAAAGAATACACTGGTACAATACGTAACAGGATAGTAGTAGTAGTAGTAGTAGTAGCAGCAGCAGGGGTAGTAGTATCAGTGGTAGTAGTAGTAGTAGTAGTAGTAGCAGTTGTAGTAGTAGTAGCAGTAATGTGGTCAGGACAGGTGTGGCAGATCGTGCATCAGTCGCCAGGTGTGTACTGTTGACTCTCACCTGTGTCTTGTTCTAGTCTTTGTATACATGTTATTAGCCTTCAGTGTCAGCCAGTCTTATCCCTCTACAGTCTTATCCCTTGCCACTCGTAGCCCTTCAAGCCACTCCCTGCTCTCTCTCTCTCTCTCTCTCTCTCTCTCTCTCTCTCTCTCTCTCCAATTATTATAAAATCCCACGTCTAAGGCAATCACTGTTGTATTGTATTCCTTTCATGACTTCCTTCTCTATTACAAACATGCATCAAAGGTCAGTGAAAAGTTGTTGTTTCTTTAATCATATTTATTTCTAATCATACATAATCCTATTTATTTTTAATCATACTTGTGGAGACAACTGCTTGTGTCAGGACGCATTACATTGATGATGGCTGTAATATTACAAGAGGTGTAACTTGTGCTGTTGGGTGTAGTACACCGTGAATACTTTGTGTGCTCCACAGCTAACCTATAAGACCAGTCAAATGATGCACCAGTCTGAGAGTTAAAACCTATAATGCCATAATGCCAATGACCCGACTAAGTTGATGCCAGGCATAGCTTTTGTATTGAACTAAGCTGTTAGTGCATTAAAATTCATACTACCTATCAGTGCCATGGGTCACAAGAATACCAACATTATACACAGCAAAGCAGTGCCTGACACACTCAAGTTGGCTGTATGACATTATTGCTGAGGCCATGTCTAACAAATGGCACACAGCAGCAGTGACATACTAAACACAATTATTGCTGAGGCCATGTCTAACAAATGGCACACAGCAGCAGTGACATACTAAACACAATTATTGCTGAGGCCATGTCTAACAAATGGCACACACCAGCAGTGACATACTAAACACAATTATTGCTGAGGCCATGTCTAACAAATGGCACACAGCAGCAGTGACATACTAAACAAAATGGTGTTGCTGTATGTGGACATGCATCATGGTTTTGCCTGTGTCCTTTGTTATACTGCTACTTGACACAACTTGTAATAATCCAGCCACTAAGGCACTAACTGCACTCTTACGTCTATGGCCACACTACAGTTCTTAATACTACATACTAATACTAATACTGTACTTACAAACACACTGCCTTATATCAGTCTCTGCTTCTATTTCTATAGCTCTACATTTTCTGTTAGCAAACAACACAGTGGACTGAGCCATGTACTCTCTCAATACTCTTAGTTTAGTGATATTCAAAGTTTTTCATCCTATGTACTACATGAACATTTTCTGCAGTGGTGACGTACCCCTCACCTGCCATGAGGACAAAAATGTGTGGCTTACTGACATTATTATAAAATGCCTATTAAACTAACAACATGTATGGCTTACTGATATTATTATAAAATGTCTGTTAAACTAACAACATGTATGGCTTACTGACATTATTATAAAATGCCTATTAAACTAACAACATGTATGGCTTACTGACATTATTATAAAATGCCTATTAAACTAACAACATGTATGGCTTACTGACATTATTATAAAATGCCTATTAAACTAACAACATGTATGGCTTACTGACATTATTATAAAATGCCTGTTAAACTAACAACATGTATGGCTTACTGACATTATTATAAAATGCCTGTTAAACTAACAACATGTATGGCTTACTGACATTATTATAAAATGCCTATTAAACTGACCATTTGACTCCTCACTGTGCCACTATCGCTTACTAACCTAGGGAAGTTGCTGTGTAAAGACTACTGTTAAATGTGTAAAGTTAATGAGATGGCTGAGCTTGTTTCTTTGCCACCAGTGAGTCATTGCTCAGCACAGTGTCTGAAAGGGCTACTCTCATGTCTTCCTGTCGACCACCCCAAATATTCCTATCGCCGTGGGTTGGCCAGGGAAAAAGCTACAGTTCTGGCACCATTCATATATTGGAAGTGGAGGGCTATATTGTTATAAATGTCAGTAGTTATCAATGAAGGCTGATGTGATGGTAGAATCAGTGTTGTTCTCTGTAAATTAGTTAACAATGACAGGTGTAGCCTATTAAGGTAGTGTAGGTGTTGGGGCAGCAGTCGTTGTCAGTATACAAGGCTGATATTGTAATTGTTACTAACTAGATATACTTTGTTCCATGCAGTGCTGCAGTCAATGTACACCCGAAAGCACTAATCTCTCCCCCCTAATAGCCGGAGTCGCTGCCAGTGAGCGACCAGGCGATCGAACACCCCACATCCACCGCCCCTACCCCAACCCCAAAGCGTTGTTGGATATATGTGGGACGGCCAGAGCTGGTGATGTTACAATGTGTCATGACTGTTTTTATATACAGTCAGAACCAGTAGGGGTAAGTATATAAAGGCAATTAATGTGTAATACTATGCTGGTATCCACAACATACGAGAAAGGCACGAAAATGAAAGAAGACATACGACGTATTATGTGTTAGTGACTATATACTTACATACTATATTATAATGTAACTACAGACAAATATAGTATAGCATCTGATGAAAGATGTGATGTCGTTTCTTATACATTCTCACTCCCACCTCCATCACCCTTCTCTCTGATTTGCTGTCTCCACCAAACGCCTCTCATACCCTGTCATCCACCACCCCCATCCATTGTTAACCAACATAAAGATAATGATGAAATAATCTGTAAAGTATTAATCATATTGTATTATCACACGCTTCTGCATTATCACCAACAAATAAAAAACATACAATACTCCGGTATACCTGCCAACCATTTCATCCTGTTGTAAGGTGTTACATGACATACACACTGCAAGTTGGACCTTGTGTTACAATGACATACGGTTGTTTATCGTTAACACAGGTTGTGTGGTTTGGACGTCCATTAATCCATATGAGCGTGGTAATTTAAGCCTTACATTATAAACTCGTAAGGATTATGTTCCTGTCATTATTAGATGAACGACACGAATCAGGGATCGGCTCTGACGAACCACGAACTCTGCTTTAACACAACAGTGACACAATGTCGTTATGTATACGATTGACCCACATTCAGTCATATACATAATGACACTGTGTCACTGTTGTGACAAGTGGTCGGAATATTTTCGTTAAAGCAGAGTTCGTGGTTCGTCAGAGCCGATCCCTGATTCGTTTCGTTCATCTAATAATGACAGGAACATAATCCTTACGAGTTTATAATGTAAGGCTTAAATTACCACGCTCATATGGATTAATGGACGTCCAAACCACACAACCTGTGTTAACAATAAACAACCGTATGTCATTGTAACACAAGGTCCAACTTGCAGTGTGTATGTCATGTAACACCTTACAACAGGATGAAATGGTTGGCAGGTATACCGGAGTATTGTATGTTTTTTATTTGTTGGTGATAATGCAGAAGCGTGTGATAATACAATATGATTAATACTTTACAGATTATTTCATCATTATCTTTATGTTGGTTAACAATGGATGGGGGTGGTGGATGACAGGGTATGAGAGGCGTTTGGTGGAGACAGCAAATCAGAGAGAAGGGTGATGGAGGTGGGAGTGAGAATGTATAAGAAACAACATCACATCTTTCATCAGATGCTATACTATATTTGTCTGTAGTTACATTATAATATAGTATGTAAGTATATAGTCACTAACACATAATACGTCGTATGTCTTCTTTCATTTTCGTGCCTTTCTCGTATGTTGTGGATACCAGCATAGTATTACACATTAATTGCCTTTATATACTTACCCCTACTGGTTCTGACTGTATATAAAAACAGTCATGACACATTGTAACATCACCAGCTCTGGCCGTCCCACATATATCCAACAACGCTTTGGGGTTGGGGTAGGGGCGGTGGATGTGGGGTGTTCGATCGCCTGGTCGCTCACTGGCAGCGACTCCGGCTATTAGGGGGGAGAGATTAGTGCTTTCGGGTGTACCTGACTAATCTTTCTTGACTGACAAAAGTTACATAATAAAATGTCATTATTTACTGTCCTTCCATCTGTCATACAACACACCATGCAGAGAGTCAAGTTACTTAGGCTGCTTTGACATGCTCTTAATTTCTTGCCAATACTGTCAACTCTGGAACTGTCTCCCTCTGTCTATATTTCCTACTGCCTATGACCTCCGGTCTTTCAAACGCAGTGTGTCCAGGCATCTCAAAATGAACGGATCTTGAATTTGGTTCTGTTATCTTGTTTTTGTCTTTTCTTGGCGGGAATAAATTGCGGCTCCTGGCCTTTGGTTCCTTCTTCCTTGCATAAAAAATAAAAAAAGCTTAAGCCAACCACTCCTTATGCCTGCCGCCGCCATCATGCACAATAAAAGGGTCACTTCACCAAAACACGTCACCCTCAAAACCTGTTTTGTGTGTGTGTGTGTGCTTGGACCTATACAAACTAAGCATGCCACCTTTGACAACACAACAGTTATGCTTCTTGTGTAATGCTTCATTAATTCCACGTGTCACTCTGCCACGGTCATAACAATATTCCCATATATTTCAATCTTACTCCAGCCGTCTCTTCAAGCACCTCACCTTCCATTATTTATGCTCAACATTTCTTCCTGTTTTGTCTGTCCATTACTCTATTATAAAATGTACTGATCTAGTGTGTCTTTATATCATGAGCTGGTGTTAGGGCTGGTGTGGTGGGGTCAGGTGGTGTTAGGGCTGGTGTGGTGGGGTCAGGTGGTGTTAGGGCTGGTGTAATGGGGTCAGGTGGTGTTAGGGCTGGTGTGATGGGGTCAGGTGGTGTTAGGGCTGGTGTGGTGGGTCAGGTGGTGTTAGGGCTGGTGTGGTGGGGTCAGGTGGTGTTAGGGCTGGTGTGATGGGGTCAGGTGGTGTTAGGGCTGGTGTGATAGGGTTAGGTGGTGTTAGGGCTGGTGTGGTGGGGTCAGGTGGTGTTAGGGCTGGTGTGATGGGGTCAGGTGGTGTTAGGGCTGGTGTGGTGGGGTCAGGTGGTGTTAGGGCTGGTGTGGTGGGTCAGGTGGTGTTAGGGCTGGTGTGGTGGGGTCAGGTGGTGTTAGGGCTGGTGTGGTGGGTCAGGTGGTGTTAGGGCTGGTGTGGTGGGGTCAGGTGGTGTTAGGGCTGGTGTGGTGGGGTCAGGTGGTGTTAGGGCTGGTGTGATGGGGTCAGGTGGTGTTAGGGCTGGTGTGGTGGGTCAGGTGGTGTTAGGGCTGGTGTGGTGGGGTCAGGTGGTGTTAGGGCTGGTGTGGTGGGTCAGGTGGTGTTAGGGCTGGTGTGGTGGGTCAGGTGGTGTTAGGGCTGGTGTGGTGGGTCAGGTGATGTTAGGGCTGGTGTGGGTGGCGCCGTGGGTGTGGTGGGGTCAGGTAGTAAAACATGTTAATGTTGAAGGTGTTCAGCCACAGCCGGTAGATAAGATAGCCCAAGACGGCTGCCAGGCCAATCTGGCTTATTACCATCCTGGCCACCAGCGTTGGCAATGTCTTGTCAGAGTTGATGGCAACAGCGGTGGCATTCCATATCAGCACCCATGGTTCTGTAATATTAATAGATTTATAAATACCTTCTGGTGGCGTTCCATATCAGCACCCATGGTTCTGTAATATTAATAGATTTATAAATACCTTCTGGTGGCGTTCCATATCAGCACCCATGGTTCTGTAATATTAATAGATTTATAAATACCTTCTGGTGGCGTTCCATATCAGCACCCACGATAAGTTTCAGTAAGTTTTCTGGCTCACGATTTTACACTACGAAGCCGCCCGGCCGAGGAGCGCGCGCACAGCAAATTTGAGCAAATGAAACACATTCTTGCCTTATTTTCGCCACCCAAAAATCCATGTATTCCCATGAAACCGTTCTCAAGGTAGGCATCGATGTTTGTTCTATCTGATAAACAGGACCAAAACACAGGAAAACACCAGCAAAAAAAGTTATTAGCCCTGGAAGCATGGTCGAGTAAACTGTTTTCACTTCCCAACATCGCCGTTTGAATGTTTTCCATCATACAGGAAAATGATCCAATAAGTTTTTATAGAGAATTTCATCAGCTTTCTAACGAAACAAATCCGGTTGAGATATGATGTATACTTTTCGAGAAAATGGCCAAAAACTGAAAGCCATTTTCGGAAAAAATTCACTGACCTCTGATAGCTAAATTTTCCCAGACACCTTATGTTTTTATTACATAGTAATATGCCCAAATTCACCAGCTTTCCCCATATCAAATATGAACCCCATACGCCTCATAGTTCTCGAGTAAATCGAAAGAAAGTACTAGGCACTCCGTCCGTGATTGACTTTCGTGATGCGAACACGGCGTATGCAATGTTCCCGCCTACGTAACAACGAATTCTTATCATAAATATTACATAGTTATGTATTGTACATACGTAGAATTTACTGCTCTTTATCATGGTTCAAACGTGAAATCGATACGTCCAATAGTTTTCGAGTAATTGGCCGACAAAGTGAGAGTATTACTACGAGCGTTAATCAATGGTAACAGCCGCGAAGAGACACTCATCTCCACCGCCTTTTCTCGCACAAAACGTAACATAATGCTTACATTTTGGTATTGATCATACGTAGAATTTAATGGTATAGATCATGGTTGTTACAGAAAATCGATGTCTAATAGTTTTCGAGTAATTGGCCGACAAAGTGAGGTTAGTACTCCGAGCGCTTGTCACTGATAACAAACGCGAGGAAAAAGAAAAAAAAACTCGCTTTTTACCCCCCAAAACGCTACCAAAGGCTTACATTCTGGTATTGATTATACGTAGAATTTAGTGGTATTGATGATGGTTGTAACAGAAAATCGATAAGTCTAAGAGTTTTCAAGTAATTGGTCGACAAAGTGAGGTTATTACTCCGAGCGAATGTCACTGATAACAAACGCGAGGGAAAAAAACATTTCCCTAGCCTTTTATCCCCAAAAACGCCCAAAAACGCTACCAAAGGTTTACATTTTGGTATTGATCATAAGTAGAATTTCGTGGTATTGATGATGGTTGTAACAGAAAATCGATAAGTCTAATAGTTTTCGAGTAACTGGCCGACAAAATGATGTTATTACTCCGAGCGCTTGTCACACAACAACCGCTAGGAACAAAAACATTTCTCTCGCCTTTTACCCCCCAAAACGCTACCAAAGGCTTACATTCTGGTATTGATCTTAGTAGAATTTAGTGGTATTGATGAAGGTTGTAACAGGAAATCGATAAGTCTAATAGTTTTCGAGTAATTGGCCGACAAACTGAGGTTACTCTTCCGATCGCTACCAACTTTTACACACACTGTTTTTTACTTGCACACCTGCCTGAAGACTATGCTACCAACTTTTTTTCCCCCTGTCTGTACAGACTGTTACATCTTCCATGGATGTTTTCCTACTGTTATAACCTACTACACATGAACATAACTCTTCTATAGTTACTGCTGTGGAGATTTACTTTCTTTCATATGTGTAATCTGTAGGAGAAAATGGTTATTTGTCTGAAAGTTGGAGAGGTAATGGTAATAGATTATTATATATATCAACAAAATTTGCAGAACTCACTTCCTCGAGGGGTGTTGATCCAGTTAGACCAGGGATTTGAAGATGAGGAGTTATGTAGTGTGTGTGTGAGTCAGCTTCTCCCTGAGAGTATGAGGCAACGCTATTTTTAGCACACACCACACTCATTCACGGAAACTCGCAGCTTGTTTGACGTATATTTCATACAATTCCATTCGCATTTACGCTACCAGAATCACAATAATTCCAGCCCTAAAACACCGGTAATTCTCCCCTCCCAACTTCAGGTTTGCCCCTTCACAACACTCTGTTTCATGCCGTACGTAACGCTTGCTGGCTCCATAATTTCACCAAGCCATCCACAGTATCTTTCACACAATATATATTTATGCCTTGGCTTCATTTATATACGTATTTCCACTCACGCCATACGGCCTACGGGGGGGCGGAGTGGCGAAACCCCGCTACACTGACCATGCATCTGGCTCCAAGGCCCAACGATTGCTAACGGCCAGAATTGCTTTTCAATACATATATGTATGTTCCATCGACAATATCACGTCACTATATGTTCACATACAATGTATTATCTCACTGAGTCAATAGGGCCTTTGCCTTGTATCAGTACACGGCTAGCACTAAATATCGTGCCACCGCTAGCACCAATAAAATAATGTGTTCTGCCGTATAGTATAATTAGACCACCGTGTTGGATCGACGACACTGTCTGTTGTACACATCAGCTACTCACCGTCACTGCCCGACACTTCCCACCAAAGGTCCTCTGCCACGAGAAGGTGGAAGTTGGTCTGTTATTAAGTGGTAGCATAAGGTGACAGAAATGAGCAGATTAAATCTCTTTTTATTGGGTACAGAATAATATAACTGCGACCCGAGAGATATGTAAGAGCGATACCACCTCCCTTTAAAACTGTAAAACGGCTTCTGACGCTGTACGCTCACCTAGCCGACTAGGGCGCGGTGCTGAGGTCAGCTAAAAGTGAGGTGCCGAGCATTACATATACTCTGGGCTTATGCAAAAAGTAGAGATAAATGACAACTCTACTAGCACATTATACACCTCTATAAAATGGTATTAAGTACATTCACATATACCAACATAGTAAATGGTTCCCCAGGACTTTACACTTACGCACTATTCAGATATCTTTTCACTTCTCCTAACCTTCATTTTATAATTGAAACAGGGTGGCACTTGTGGTCTGCCATCCACCTTCTTCTATACCACAGCTAACAGCGAAATGATATTTGGTTGTTCATCATTCACACTTCATTACACACTGTTAATTATGACTAAACAGCTTTAAAAATTATTATGTAAAATGTGTGATACTACAACTTCATATGGAAAAAGATGTTGACACCAGAACAGCCTCGGGCGAGAGGGGGAGAATTATGGACGATTTAAAGGGAACCACGAGCTGTCAAACACCACCGCCTGACTGCTCGACAAACACTGAGGTTGGAGGGAGCGGGCTGAGGTAGATAAGGCAAAGCAACGTTGCCAATGACTTACCTCGAGAGAGCTTTGGCGGCGCTATGACGTGTCCAAAAATCACGCAAATCGGCCTATAAGTTTTTTTCTGATGATTATTTTGGTGCTTAAACCACGCGATTCGAGTGACTGTGCCATTTCGCAATGGAGGCGATGTCACTCGAATCGAGTGACCGTGTCTGAGAGGGTTTAGATTTATAAATACCTTCTGGTGGCGTTCCATATCAGCACCCATGGTTCTGTAATAATAGATTTATAAATACCTTCTGGTGGCATTCCATATCAGCACCCATGGTTCTGTAATATTAATAGATTTATAAATACCTTCTGGTGGCGTTCCATATCAGCACCCATGGTTCTGTAATATTAATAGATTTATAAATACCTTCTGGTGGCGTTCCATATCAGCACCCATGGTTCTGTAATATTAATAGATTTATAAATACCTTCTGGTGGCGTTCCATATCAGCACCCATGGTTCTGTAATATTAATAGATTTATAAATACCTTCTGGTACACCTCCTGACAAAACACACACACACACACACACACACACACACACACACACACAGGCACTGGCTCGTTTCCACCTGACGGGTTGAACTGTGGGGAGGGGGTAGTGGTGACCAGGAGGGGGTAGTGGAGACGATCAGGAGGTGGTTGTAGCCGGGAGGGAGGGAGGGAGGGAGGGGGGTATGGGGTACAGTGGAGGGACTGGTGGGGGTAGAGGGCATAAGGGGGATGGTAGGGGAGGGAGGGAGGGAAGTATGGGGTACAGTGGAGGGACTGGTGGGGGCAGAGGGCATAAGGGGGATGGTAGGGGAGGGGGGATGGTAGGGGAGGGGGGGATGGTAGGGGAGGGGGATATGGGGTACAGTGGAAGGACTGATGGGGGCAGAGGGCATAAGGGGTATGGTAGGGGAGGGAGGGAGGGAGGGGTATGGGGTACGGTGGTGGTACTGGTGGGGGCAGAGGGCATAAGGGGGATGGTAGGGGAGGGAGGGAGAGGTATGGGGTACAGTGGAGGGACTGGTGGGGGTAGAGGGCATAAGGGGGATGGTAGGGGAGGGAGGGGGGTATGGGGTACAGTGGAGGGACTGGTGGGGGCAGAGGGCATAAGGGGGATGGTAGGGGAGGGGTATTAAGGTAGTGGGTATAGGAAGGGTGGGCATTGGCAGTTGACAGCCACTGTGTAGAAAGTGCTATAAACATTTGCATGTGTCATGAATAAAGGGATAACAATGTATATTAAATTATTCAGGCTAAGTGTTCAGGAAGCGGCACATGGAACAAACCAGCAGTACCACACGTGAACACACAGGCAGGGCTTTGTACCCTGCCTGGGGCTGTACAATGTGGGTATGCTGGTACCTGTAACTCTAGGTAAGTATGGCCAAATATCACAGGGAACTGAACACACCGCGTTGTTCACGGCTTGTTTGGACGATTTGATGGCATAGAATATCAGAGGTAAGATGTGACAGTGGTGGAGCACTATTGTACACAGCACTATTGCACACACCACTATTGCACACACCACTATTGCACACACCACTATTGCACACAGCACTATTGCACACACCACTATTGTACACAGCACTATTGTACACACCACTATTGCACACACCACTATTGCACACACCACTATTGCACACACCACTATTGCACACACCACTATTGCACACACCACTATTGTACACACCACTGTTGCACACACCACTATTGCACACAACACTATTGTACACACCACTATTGCACACACCACTATTGCACACACCACTATTGTACACACCACTATTGCACACACCACTATTGCACACACCACTGACCCACACACTGCTGTCACCATGAGTCTCCAGTCACAGGCCACTCTGTCCATCTACCTACTTATCTATCTAGCTTTGTACCCTTCTGTCTTTCTATCTGTCTATCTGTCTTTCTATCTGTCTGTCTGTCTTTCTATCTGTCTATTTGTCTTTCTATCTGTTGTTGCATAGCCTATGATTTCATCATCCTTTGTGTAATTCTAACGTACAGTATGCTGCATGTTTGATCACGAGCGTGTTCTACCTCACTCCCCCCTTCTGCCCTTATAGTAGAGTAAGTCGTCCTTTCTGTTGTTCAGAGCAGGATTGTCAACTCTTTGTCCCCATGGCTTCATTTGCGCGTCCTTCTTACAAGTTGTATCAAGCTCTGCCGGCCCCTATATAATGAGCTCAGTCTCTGCATTATTGCCACTTAGATCTACTCCTCATTTTGTTCACATCTCTGTCCTCCCCTGTACAGTTGTTATTATTGTGAGTGCTCTGGAAGTCACCAACCATCTAGCAGCTGTGTAATTTGAGTATAAGTGTTACTACATTTTTTCTTGTACTGTATCGCATAAGGTGTTAATTCTTAGGCCTAGTAAGGTTTTTGTGATTAATGTAAGGTTTTATGTCAGCCAATTGTTAATAATAGTTTGTATCTGTAATAATTTATCTTGCACTAACTGAGCATTACCCAGTGTATTTTCATTTTATCAGGGCTGACTTAGATAAATTTACTCTTCCTAATTTCGTGTTAATAGAGGCTATTGCAGTTAACCATATATTTAACCTGTTTTTTGCCATTACATTATCCTTATGAGTCCTGAATATTTTGTTGTTAGTTTGAGCATTAAACTTTAACTTGTAATTTTACCTAACTCTTTGTTTTGAACCTGGAACTTTGCGGGACAGTTTTTTCTGTTCCGTAACACTGTCTATCTCTGTCTTTCTATCTATCTACCTTTCTGTCCTTCTATCCATCTACCTTTCTGTCTTTCTATCTGTCTATCTTTCTGGCCTTCTGTCTGTCTTTCTATCTGGCCATCTGTCTGTCTATCTTTCTAGCCTACTGTCTGTCCATCTATCTACCTTTCAAGCCGTCTGTCTGTCTATCTATCTATCTTTCTATTCTGTCTATTTATCTACCTTTCTATCCTTCCGTTTATTTATCTATCTAGACTTCTTTCTGCCTGCCTACCTGTCTGTCTATCAAGCTTTCTGTCGTCTGTCTATCCTTCTACCCTCCTGTCTGTCTATCTGTCTTTCTGTCCTTCTGTCTGTTTATCTATCTTTCTAGCCTTCTTTCTGTCTATCTACTTGTCTTTCTTTCTAGTCTTCTTTCTTTCTGTCTATCTTGCTATCCTGTCTATTTATCTGTCTATCCTTCTGTCTATTTATCTATCTATCTTTCTACCATTCTGTCTACTTATCTGTCTTTCTGTCCTTCTGTCTGTTTGTCTGTCTTTCTAGCCTTCTTTCTGTCTGTCCATCTGTCTATCTTTCTAGCCTTCTGTCTACCTATCTATCTTTCTGTCCTTCTGTCTATTTATCTATCTTTCTATCCTCCTGTCTGTTTATCTCTCTTTCTAGCCTTCTTTCTGTCTGTCTATCTGTCCATCTTTCTAACCTTCGGTATGTCTATTTATCTATCTATATAGCCTTCTGTCTATTTGTCTCGCCCTCTGTCTGTCTATCTATCTTTGAAGCCTTCTGTCTATCTGTCTAGCTGGTCTGTCTGTCTATATATCTTTCTAGCATTATATCTTTCTATCTTTCAAGCCTTCTGTCTATCTGTCTAGCTGGTCTGTCTGTCTATCTATCTTTCAAGCCCTCTGTCTATCTATCTTCCAAGCCTTCTGTCTATCTGTCTAGCTGGTCTGTCTGTCTATCTGTCTAGCTGGTCTGTCTGTCTATCTGTCTTTCAAGCCCTCTATCTATCTATCTTTCACGCCTTCTGGCTATATATCTTTATAGCCTTCTGTTTATCTATCTCTCTGTCTAGCCTGTCTATCTATCCGTCTATCATTCTAGTCTTGTCTGTCTGTCTAACCTTCTGTCTATCTGATTACCTATCTGTCCATCTATTTATCTGTCCATCCATCCATCCATGCATCTCTTTCTCTCTGTACCTGTATATCTCTTTACCGGTGTGTGTTTACAAAAAGATAAGGTGATATATAGAGGGGGAGATAGATAGACTGCTGGACAGATGAATGGATAGTCAAGGTAATTCAGTAATAATACCTGGTAACTACTGGATACCTGAGTAACACAGCACAGGATGGAACTTCTTAGCACAAAAAGTCAGATAAATCTTTAACATTACATAAACACAATACAGTAAAGACGGATATAAAGAATGACAAGAAAATAATAGAACACAGTTTTTTGTGTATGTCTTCAACAGACTGCTGAGTCTAACCTTCCTTGCAGAAGGAACTGAAGGACCCACAGTCTTGTTCACCCATACATACTGCACCCAGCCACAGTTCTGGGAAGTCTTCCAGATCTTGACTGCAGTTATGCCGGTGTACGACATTCGTCTGTCCATAAGTTTTTTCATACAGAGCAATCCATTTTGGGCTCACCTGCAACATCAAAGTACTCATGATCATGGGTAAATGGCAGACACTTTAAAATGGTGCTCTATCAACGAAGAAGTGTGGTAAGTTAATGCTTATCGAGTAAATGACAGTCATGCAGAGGGACCACCAAAGTTTTGCCGAGTGCCAGTCTGCGTCAGCAATACCACCCACAACACTTAGTTTGACATGGAGGCCTCAGCTGTACTGCTGAGTGAATAAACAGAAACTGTACAAGTGTCACTGGTACAAAAGTCAATCTCAAGTTCTTATATTTGCGAGTTAAATATGCTAACCACTGCATCACCAGCTTCCTATAAAATTGTCAGCTTCCAGGAACTTACGAAAAGCTCCATGTTGCACACTGGGAGGTGAATTAGGCTAATTACTGACGAAAACAATGATACTGACTGAGAATACAGTACATCAGCTATGCTCTATAAATATATGGGATAAGGTATTGTGACCAGAACAGCAGACAGGAGATGAAAAAAACATAAAAGCAAGAAAAACAACAACACATTAGGAAAAAATATTAACTGGAGCGAGACAGTGTATTACTGTAAAACACCGTAATGAGACGACCAAAGAATGGGATGCAACGAAGCCGACAGAACTAGAATGTCGCTCATACATTTAACACAAACAGCAGTGACTATGGCGTTTCTAGGCCAAAAAGTGCCGTGCATTATATTACTCCTTGCCAGCATTGATGCCACATTGCTTTCCACTGTACCTAACCACTGCCATTAACTTAGCCTTTACCACAGATAAAATAGGACAAGTTCATGAATAAATGGAACAAATGTTTAGCAGTTGTACACTTATGCCTTTACAAACATACCTTTTATTACCTTACCCCCTCCCCAAGCATTACCCCTACCCCACCACCACCTTACCCCCTCCCCAACCATTACCCCTACCCCACCACTACCTTACCCCCTCCCCAACCATTACCCCTACCCCACCACTACCTTACTCCCTCCCCAACCATTACCCCTACCCCACCACCACCTTACCCCCTCCCCAACCATTACCCCTACCCCACCACTACCTTACCCCCTCCCCAACCATTACCCCTACCCCACCACCATCTTACCCTCACCCCAACCACCATTTATTCCTCACCCTCTTCACCAGCATAAACCTGCACCCCCACCCTATCCCCACCGCCGCTCTTCCCCCTCCCCAATGCTTACCCTCCCCCAGCCAGTAATTTACCCCCTACACAACCACCCCCTCCCCCATCCAATCTTCACCACCAACACCCAACCTTCCATCCTCCACCACCACCACCTAACCATTCTCCTCGACCCCCTTTCCCCACCCTGGCTGTATCCCCACCATCCTGTTGTACCTGATCCTCCTTCCCTCCACCACATACCCCAACCCCTACTGACCTGGATCGTGAGGGAGTGAGTGAGTGAGGGGTGGAGGGTGGTCCAGGGGTCAGCTACATGGGTCGTCGTCTGGCTGCGCTTCTCACACACGATATTCACGCGATCAAGAGTAGCATTAATGGCAGGTCGGTGGTATATGACAAATCTGGCTCCTGTGTGGTTACCCTCTTGGTCAAGGAAATCAATGCTAATGTACCAGGATACATTGTGTGAAGGTGGGTAGTGTACCAGCTGGGCCTGGTGTGTGGTGTGCCCGCCCTCCTGGCCAGACTGGAGTGTCAGGGATATATACTTGGGTTGCTTTGGCACATGGGTCATCTGACAGCCTGGGGTAAAACAACACAGGTTACCACTACATTGCTAACCCCACTACTATTAACACCCTTATTTTGTTAACACCAGTACTACTGACAAAGGTACTATGTCAACACCAGTACTGTTAGCATAACACTGTTGGCAACAATATTACCAACACCACGACTCAGCTGACACCACTGCCACTAACACCACTACTTGGTTGACACAAATGGTGTTAATACCAAAAATGTTACCAATACCACCACAGTTCTCACTCCAGGTATGTTACCACCACTACTGTTAACCCTTTAACCGCGGGTGTCATTCCAGAATGACATTGCAAAAACTGGACCAAACCGCGGGTGTCATTCTCGAATGTTTGTGAATATTTTGAATACCCCGTGTTTTTTCCGTGCGCCAATTGTTTCAAGGGAGAGTAGCTATTATGTTCTTTCACTCCAGCCGACCTCCACCTCCCTCTTCCCACCCCCTGGGCCCCCACCTCCCACCCCCCGGGCCCCCAACCCCACCCCTGACCAACAAGCATCAGTATCTGTCTAGCTGTGTGAGTGACAACATCGCTGATGTGGCAGTAAAGTGAGGGCCATTACAGTGCCTTTTACCTGCCTCAGTGAACACAGAGTGGGTGTTTATCGTATGTGCAGTGTTCATATATGTTTATAGTATTATTATCAGAATGAGGTTGGCATTTGGTAATGGTGTGTGAGCGAAAAATAGTGATTACAACACCGCTGATGTGGCAGTGAAGTGCAGGCAATTACAGTGCCTTTTACCTGCCTCAGTGAACACAGAGTGGGTGTTTATCGTATGTGCAGTGTTCATATATGTTTACAGTATTATTACAGAATGAGGTTGGCATTTGGTAATGGTGTGTGAGCGAAAAATAGTGATTACAACACTGCTGATGTGGCAGTGAAGTGCGGGCAATTACAGTGCCTTTTACCTGCCTCAGTGAACACAGAGTGGGTGTTTATCGTATGTGCAGTGTTCATATATGTTTATAGTATTATTATCAGAATGAGGTTGGCATTTGGTAATAGTGTGTGAGCGAAGGCAATGGTGTGTAAGCGAAAAATAGTGATTATAGATTGCTCACTTCTAACGGCACTGCCCATCCAGTGATAGTCAACGAAATCATGAAACCTACATCAATGCAAAGCCGAAGGTTAGTACTTTCTAATGGTACCTTATTTTTCGCTCTAGATTTATTCTGTGCAGAGTTATAAAGGTTTAAAGTTTGTTTACATTTTGGCTGGAACCCCCGCGGGAGAGGCCAGTCGGGTCAAAACAATGCCCGCGGTTAAAGGGTTAATGCCACTACTCTGTTTACCTTACTGAATAACACTACTTCTTTGTTATTATCAGCGATAATGTTTTTGCCAGCGTCTGTGTGTGTGTGTGTGTGTGTGTGTGTGTGTGTGTGTGTGTTTTACCATTACATCTCATGAACGGCTTGAGCTATCAACATGAAACCTTCAGGGTATCAAGATGTGGCCAAAATCTTGGACGAGTTTGAGAAAATGGGCACTCGGGGTCAAGGTCAAAGTCACCATAATGACTGCCAAAGGTCAACTATAAACGGTTCCAGGGAGTCTGACGCACTGATTTTGCCAGCCGAGGACAGGTGGATTTGGTAACACTGCGCGATGCACTCGGGCGGTGCTTGGTGGATTTCCGTTGTGTTTGAACGTGCACCAAATTGACTTTGTATTCCAACCAAGGCACCTCATTGATTTGTTAGATACCGGAATATACAGATACAAATTAAAGCAATGATATCTTTAATGATAAATATGTGCCTTTTAAATTACTAGAGATAAACCTGAACGACACTGACAACAAAACTAAGTAAAGTCGCGACTGGATACATACGAACAACAGTCAGCCACTGATTTAAATTGATTTCATTAGGTTTGATTTCGTTCACACTGTACGCGGTTTTGTTATAGCAGCAGAGTTCAACTGTTATTTTCTCATGGGTTTTGCTTTTATCTTACTTTCCTTTCTTCCACCATTAACAAAAATTCGGTTCATTCTATAGTGATGTAATCCATTACTTTCCCGGCTCTCTGTCGAGGGGACAAAGATACATGCTTGAGGAGAGGGTGCATGGTGGCCAGGGATAGGGTGTCCGTCTGTCTGTCTGTATGTCTGTCTCATGATACACAAATCTTAGGGAAAATCAAACATTAAACTTAATCATGTAAGAAATAATTTGACTGAATCTGACTGGGAATACAAACAAATGCAGATTTTTAAAGCTACTGTTACCTATGAAAGTAATGAAAATGTGTATGTACATTATATATATTGAGAATAGCATATATTGACCCCAGTGTGTGTGTGTGTGTGTGTGTGTGTGTGTGTGTGCGCTCACACAAATCATATTAGAAGACAAGCTAAGCGTATCTAGGGTCAGGTTGTATATTAGTAGATGAGGTAATGAAGGGCATGGTGTACACTGTAGACTGTGACACTGTAGTAGTGGTGGGAAAAACATTCCAGCCTTCACAGAACCTCGGAACCACCTCGCTATCAACGTCTGAATTCCCGCCGCAGTTGCTGACTGTGTTCGTATGCATCCAGTCGCGACTTTACTTAGTTTTGTTGTCATTGTCGTTCAGGTTTATCTCTAGTAATTTAAAAGGCACATATTTATCATTAAAGATATCATTGCTTTAATTTGTATCTGTATATTCCGGTATCTAACAAATCAATGAGGTGCCTTGGTTGGAATACAAAGTCAATTTGGTGCACGTTCAAACACAACGGAAATCCACCAAGCACCGCCCGAGTGCATCGCGCAGTGTTACCAAATCCACCTGTCCTCGGCTGGCAAAATCAGTGCCTCAGACTCCCTGGAACCGAGTATTGTGTCTAGTTTCTTTAAAATGGATTGGCTTTTTGTGAAATGCGGTGACTGAATTCCGTAGAGTTTTGCAAATTTTCTTCACATTTGGTTTGTAACTTGTAACTTGGCCAGCAACATATTCCGGCGGCCGATTAGCATTCGGCTCCCGTGTGCTTTTCTTTTATAATGTTATTGTGTTAACACATTATTATTATTATTATTATTATTATTATGATGTCAGGAGAGGAGGTTGTGCATTTGTAACTTGTATTTCAAACACTAAGATGCACATAAATATACATGGTGTAGAGGGAACGGGGATCGTGTTGAAAGAAGCCTAATTGATTACGTGCTCATAGAAAGATCGATGATGGTAATGGTTGCTGATACGAGGGCCGTGAGAGGACGATGTGGAGGTCTGTCAGATCATATGATTGTGGTATGCAAGATCAAGCTGAGAGGAGTGAGGTGGACCAGGAAGGAGAGAGGAGCAGTCAGGGAGAAAGACTGAAAGTTGAGAAGCTGAGAATCAAAGAAATGGCAGATGAATACAGGACCAAAGTAGAGGAGGAGTTAGAATCAGTGAACTGGAATGAAATGGATCTGGACAGCCTGTGGAATGCATATAGGTATTGCTTAGTTAGGAATGCTAAAGCGGTGTGTGGTGTGGCAAGAGTAACAACAAAGAAGAAAGGTATGGCATGGTGGGATGAGGAGGGTAAGAGCAGTGGAGGAAAAGTGGAAGAAGTGGCTAGAGTGGTTACAGGACAGGGGTTCAGTTGAATTAAGAACTGAATATGTTGAGAGATGGAAGCACATAAAGAGACTAGTGAAGAGGAAAAAAAAGGTAAATGATGATCTAGAAAGAAAAATGAATGAAAACTACTCAAAAAAGGAAGTTATTCTGGAAAGAGGTGCGGAAATGTAGAAGTGAAAGCGGAAAGAAATGTAATGGTGTGAAGGATGCAGGTGGTAGATTATTAACCCATGGAAATGAAGTAAGGACCAGATGGAAAGAATATTTTGAAAGCCTGATGAATGGGGATAGAGAGAGCAGAGCAGCTGTAAACATGATTGGTTTTGGGGGTGTGCAGAGAAGGAATGCAGTGCCAGGAGACGTGACACTTGCACAGGTGAAGAGCACTGTGAAACGGCTTAAAAAAGGGAAAGCAGCTGGGGTTGATGAGGTGTATGCAGAGATGCTTAAGTGTAGTGAAGAGAGTAGAATGAAGTGCTTGTTGGAGATATGTAAGAAGACATGGACGAGTGAAACTGTGCCCGCAGAGTGGAAAAAGGCTGTGATTGTACCCCTGTACAAAAATAAAGGTGAACGAAGTGAGTGTAAGAATTATCGTGGCATAAACTTACTGAGTGTTGTAGGGAAGGTATATGGAAGAATTATTACAGTGAAAGTAAGAAAGATATCAGAAGTCCTAGTGGGTGATGAACAGGGTGGCATTAGGAGTGGCAGAGGATGTGTGGATCAATATTTGGAGTGAGACAGGTAGCAGAGAAGGCTTGTGAGAAGAACCATAAAGTGTTTATGGCATTCATGGATCTGGAGAAAGCATGCGACGAAGTAGACAAAGAAAGATCGTGGAAGTTTTTGCGCATGTACGGTGTGGATGGTAAGCTGCTAGGTGCTGTCAAGAGTTTTTATGATGGTAGTGAAGCACGTGTAAGGGTAAATGGGCATCTATGTGAATGGTTCACCATCTGTGTGGGCGTGCGACAAGGTTGTGTGATGTCCCCATGGTTGTTCAATGTGTGATGAGAGAAGTAAAAACACGAGTAATGGAGAGAGGGATGACGTTGGTAATGAATGGTGATAGATGGAAAATCTCAAATTTGTTGTATGCTGATGATGCAGTACTGCTTGCAAGTACCGGACAAGAACTAGGTAGGCTAGTGCAGAGTTTTGCTGATGTCTGCAAGCGTCATGCCTTGAGAGTAAATGTAGAAAAGAGTAAAGTGATGGTTACTGAGAGAGAAGGTGACTCCAAGTGTGATGTTACAGTGAATGGAGAGAGACTGGAATTGGTGAGAGTTCAAATACCTGGGTACAATGATAGAAAAGAGAGGAAAATGTGCAAAAGAAGTGGAAAGTAGACTGACACAAGGAGGGAAAGTAGCTGGTGCAATGAAGGCCTTGATAAGAAACAGAGGCTTGAGTGTTGCAGCTGCACATGGCTTACATGAAGGAGTGTTTGTGCCAGCTTTAACATAGGGATGTGAGACTATGGTGTGGCATGAAAATGAAATGTCAGGAATAAGAGCAGTGGAGATGGGACTGCTGAGGAATGTATGTGGAGTACAGACGGTGGATAGGATACGAAATAATGTGATTCGTGAAAGATGTGGAGTGAGGAAGTCTGTGGACACCAGTATCAAAGAGAGTGTACTGAGATGGTATGGTCATGTGGAGAGACTGAGTAACAT
>NW_027642878.1:62500-87500 GCF_032717465.1 Coenobita brevimanus
AAAGGGTACAGCAGGGAAGAAAGGTTGCTGGTTCCTTGAAAGCAGTGATAAGAAACAGGGAAGTGAGCATGGAAGTGAAAAAGTTACTACATGACAGTATCGTGATACCAACTCTAACGTACGGAAGTGAAGCTTGGACATTGTTGGAAGGACACAAGTCAAGAGTGAGAGCAGTGGAAATGAGTTATTTAAGAGGAGCCTGTGGAGTCACGTGGAGAGACAGGCTGACGAATGAGGATATAAAGGAGCGTTGTGGTGTGGATGTGGATGTGATAGGAAGCGTTATGAGGAACACACTGAGGTGGTTTGGCCATGTGGAGAGGATGGAGGGTGAAAGACTGACGAAGAGAGTGTATGTGAGTGAGGTGGAGGGGGGAAGAGGGAGGGGGAGGCCGAGGATGAGATGGAGGGATGGGGTGGAGAGGTATATGAAAGAGGGAGGTGTGAGTTGGGAGCAGGGCAGTGAAATGGCGGGGGACAGGGCGACTTGGAGGCGATTTGTTTGTGGCCACCCCAAACGGGATTGAGGCGTCTGGCAATAGATAGATAGATAGATTATTATCATTTTTATTATTATTACTATTAAATATTATTATTGACATTATTATTATTATTATTATTATTATTATTATTACTATTAAATATTATTATTGACATTATTATTATTATTATTATTAAATATTATTATTGGCGTTATTATTATTATTATTATTAGTAGTAGTAGTAGTAGTAATTATTATTATTATTGGCGTTATTATTATTATTGGTATTATTATTATTATTATTATTATTATTATTATTATTGATTGATTGACTGCTGTTGTTACAACAACAACTACTACAACTACAACTACTACTACTACTACTTGTATAGCTTAGTCCATCTGGTATGAGAAGAGACGAGTCTTAAGTTTTTAAAAGCTTTGTACAAAGTGCACAAGGGGCTGGGCTTGCCTACCAAATAGATGTAACGAAAATGGCAGTACCTTGCCCTTTGATACAATGAACATTACCAGCTCAGTGCTACAGCCGCTGCCTACCACTTGTGTGGGATTCTCTCTCTCTCTCTCTCTCTCTCTCTCTCTCTCTCTCGCTCTCTCTCTCTCTCTCTCTCTCTCTCTCTCTCTCTCCAACTGACCTGTAGTTTGATCGGGCGTGGTGTACTCAGGTGTTCGATGGATGTGTTAACAGATGTGGCTTGATGGTCTGTAAGACACCGCATCACCAGGGCATCGTCAATATCATAGTCCGCATTGTACTGTATGTGCGCATCAGCCACTGCCTGGTTCCTACTTGCTGTGTAGAACCCTAGCTGAAGTGTCCACGGCCTACCATGCCCGGGTGGCTGGAAGTGGATCTCAGCCTCCAGTACGTCTTGCCCAGCCTGGGTGCTGCTAAGGAGTGCCACTGGGTGCCAGGTTGTGGCTGCTATGTTGTCAGTGACACATTCTGCAGGGTAGGAAGTCAGGAATAAGGGAAGGTTAGGCCATGACAGGGTTAGGGTAGGTTTTGAGGAGGTTCAGGCAAGGCATGGAAGGGTTAGGGGTAGAGTGTAGGAGGTTGGATTAAGGATGGGGTTAGGGAAAGGCAAGGTAAGGCAGGGTTGTAAGTTGGATATGACAGGGTTAAAGGGTAGGTTGGGGTAAGGAATGGTACTGTAGAGTTAGGGTAAAGGCAGAGTTAGGAGCAGGGCTGGGCAGGTGTGGACTGGATTAGGGGCAGATGAAGGCAGACTCAGGGACACAAGAAGGTTGAGTCTGGTGCCGGGAAAGGCATAATGTAGGGAAGGGAAAAGCAGAGTTTGGGTCAAGAGAAGGCAGACTTTAAGGCAGGGGAAGGCATAATGTAGGGAAGGGTAAGGCAGAGTTTAAGGCAGGGGAAGGTAGAGTTTGGGGCAGGGGAAGGCAGGGTTTGGGGCAGGGAAAGGCAGGGTTTGGGGCAGGGGAAGGCAGGGTTTGGGGCAGGGGAAGGAGTTTGGGGCAGGGGAAGGAAGGGTTTGGGGCAGGGAAAGGCAAGGTTTGGGGCTGGGGAAGGCAGGGTTTGGGGCAGGGGGAGGAGTTTGGGGCAGGGGAAGGCAGGGTTTGGGGCAGGTGGAGGAGTTTGGGGCAGGGGAAGGCAGGGTTTGGGGCAGGGGGAGGAGTTTGGGGCAGGGGAAGGTGGAGCTTGAGGCAGAGGAAGGTGGAGTTTGGGGCAAGAGAATGAGTTTCAGGCAGAGGAAGGTAGAAGTTGGGGCAGAGGAAGGCGGAGTATGGGGCAGGGGATGGAGTTTGTGGCAGGGGAAGGCAGAGTTTGGGGCAGGGGAAGGCAGAGTTTGGGGCAGGGGAAGGCAGAGTTTGGGGCAGGGGAAGGAGTTTGGGGCAGGGGAAGGCAGAGTTTGGGGCAGGGGAAGGCAGAGTTTGGGGCAGGGGAAGGAGTTTGGGGCAGGGGAAGGAGTTTGGGGCAGGGATGGCAGAGTTTGGGGCTTGTAAAGACTAGATATCACCACAAAAAGGCAAGCGCAGTGGTGTGTACAAGACTGGCTGAGTGGTGGGAAGGAGAAGGCTGGGCTGTTAACAGGGGAGGGCAAGCTTATTAGGAGAGGGCCAAGGTTAGCGTAAGGGACGGAAGGTTAGATACAAGGAAGGGCTGAGTCAGAGGCATGTAAGGGCTGAGTCAGGTGAGGGGGGAGGGCTGCCACAGGGGTTAGATGAGGCCTGTGAGAGCATGGGAGGGAAAGAGAAAGCAGAGTTAGTGCATGTGGAGGAGGGAACGGTGGGGTTATGATAACAAGAAGGAGGGAATGAGGTTAAAAGCAAGGGATGAGTTAACAGGGTTATCAGTAAATGGAGGGAGGTGAGGAGGGGGTTGGAATTAGGTAAGGGGTAGACGGCTAGGGATAGGGGTAGGAGGGGAAGATGGTTAGGGTGAAAGAGGGGGCTTAGTAGAAAGAATGGAGGAAATCTGGATACAGGGACGTGGCAGGAGAGTGTGATGTTAGGAACACAGGAAGCAGGAGGGTCAGAGCAGGTGAAAAGGTAAGTTAAGAGCATAGGTTATGAGAAGGTTAGAAGTTGAGGGGAAGGGAATGTTGGAAGCAGACGAGGGAAGGGGGGTTGAAAGTAGAAGGGAGGAGAAGGTAAGAAATAGAGGGAAGGGGCTTTTGAGGAGACAGGGGCAGTTAGGAAGACAGGGAAAGGTTTGTTAGCAGCAGGGGAAGGATGGACGTTAGATGTTGGCGTAAGAATGATGTTAGAAGTAAGGTTTGGGAGAAGCTTATTTCACTTACGAGGAATGAAGCCAGGAAGAATGGCGTTTATAAGTTACATTTGGTTACGGAGAATGAAGGAAGGAATGGCGTGTTTAAGTTAAATGTTAGTGCACAAGGAACCAAAATTAGACAAAGTATTATGGCACAACACAATTTAAAAGTCCTTGGCTGTGCAAGTACAAATGTTATTCATGAAAGTGATACACGTACACCCACATTCAGTGCAACTACTACACTATGTGGAGAACCATTCTCAAGTGTGGTGCTTGATCTGTGGCATTTTATGGCAGAGAGAGAGAGAGAGAGAGAGAGAGAGAGAGAGATTGCACACTTCCTAAGACATAAAGTAAATGACTCTCTCTCTCTCTCTCTCTCCTTACGTAATTAGCTAAAATTGGCGCCTTTCACCCCACAGTTCTCGACTACAAGCTGTTATGAAAAGCTATCACTAGTAAGTATGTGTGGGTGTAGGTGACAAATGGTATGAAGCGTGTACGTGCGGGTGTTTATGCCTGTGGGGTGGAGTGTAAGTGTGGGTGTTTATGCCTGTGGGGTGGAGTGTAAGTGTGGGTGTTTAGGCCTGTGGGGTGGAGTGTAAGTGTGGGTGTTTATGCCTGTGGGGTGGAGTGTAAGTGTGGGTGTTTAGGCCTGTGGGGTGGAGTGTAAGTGTGGGTGTTTAGGCCTGTGGGGTGGAGTGTAAATGTGGGTGTTTAGGCCTGTGGGGTGGAGTGTAAGTGTGGGTGTTTAGGCCTGTGGGGTGGAGTGTAAGTGTGGGTGTTTAGGCCTGTGGGGTGGAGTGTAAGTGTGGGTGTTTAGGCCTGTGGGGTGGAGTGTAAGTGTGGGTGTTTAGGCCTGTGGGGTGGAGTGTAAGTGTGGGTGTTTAGGCCTGTGGGGTGGAGTGTAAGTGTGGGTGTTTAGGCCTGTGGGGTGGAGTCAGGAGTCTGGGGCTTAAATGGTCAGT
Organism: Coenobita brevimanus; assembly: GCF_032717465.1. Classification (NCBI taxonomy): domain Eukaryota; kingdom Metazoa; phylum Arthropoda; class Malacostraca; order Decapoda; family Coenobitidae; genus Coenobita; species Coenobita brevimanus. The sequence continues at coordinate 66,709 of NW_027642878.1, forward strand.
GAATGTGAGTGTGGCCCGTTAATTAGCATCACCTTTGCTTACCTTATCCTTTTATCACCGAGTTTTTGCACTCTGAACCTTACTTCATACCAGGTGGGAACAGAGGTCTGGATGATGATGATGATGGCAGCAGAGATGGATAGATTGATAGATAAAGAAAGGGAGAGGGGGGGAATGGTGGTATCCTGTGACAATGTGTGGCATCTGTACAGAGAGAGAGAGAGAGAGAGAGAGAACGTGGCTGGTGGCTTCGTGTGTCAGTTTGTGGCCTGAGTACAGTGTATATGCTTAGTATACAACACAGTCCCTGGTGGTGGTGGTGTAGGCAGTGGTGAAGTATGTGGTAATACTCACGTATCGTGCAGTACGTCATGGACCCACAGGAACCACCAGGCAGACATGTCACCAACAAGGCCAGGTCAGGGAACTCCAAAGAGAGGACTGGGCACTTGCCTGGCTCCGTCTCTGTGATCTGGTCCCCGTTGGTCACACTGACCTTCATCTGTTCTCGCTCCACCTGCAGCAAAAACAAAATATTATGTATTAGTGGCATGTGGCGTTTGACCTCTTTAAGCCGGTAATGTATTTCTCGCATTTTCTTGAAACCTTCACCCGATTTCATTTAGTATGGGCAAGCCTTTTGCACCTCGAGGGATTTGGTGCATCCTTCATTAAAGTGTTCAGTATAAGGTACTTATCTTGAGTTCAGTACAATGGTGTGAAGGCAGCAAGAAGAACATACAAGGCTACATCATGGCACTGAAGGCATTAAACAACTGTGAGACATCACTGGATATTGTGGCAACATCTTACTATCTCACACTCGAGTGCCTTCATTAGTACTGATGTGCTGGACTTTATGTCAGAATTATTACATTTATACCAGTGTTAATTGTTACACACACACACACACACACACACACACACACACACACACACACACACACACACAGCCACCTGTGAACCCACAACACCACAACTAACCTGAATTTTGATCCTGCGAGTCACCACCTGTGTGCTGTTGTCAGGCTCGGTAGGGTTGGTGGTGGTTGCAGGGTTGGTGGTGGTTGCAGGGGTGGTGGTGGTTGCAGGGTTGGTGGTGGTTGCAGGGGTGGTGGTGGTTGCAGGGTTGGTGGTGGTTGCAGGGGTGGTGGTGGTTGCAGGGGTGGTGGTGGTTGCAGGGGTGGTGGGGACAGTGTTGATGGTGAGGGTCAGTGTTGAGTTTTCACCACTCTTATCAAAACACTGGAACTCTGCGGCGTCCACGTCAGCAGACTCGTCAGCACTTAAGGTTATAATAAGAGCAGCCTCGAGTGATATGTTTGATAAAGTGGTGACTACGAACGCTAGATCAGAGGCGGCATTTGTTACAGACTGGTGAAGCTCAAACTCGGCTTCAAGCATCTCCTCCTTGTCTTTCTTCCTGAGTGCCACTGGGTGACTGGTGGGACGTGTTGGCACCGAGACTTTGTGGCATTCTGAAAGGAAGACCAGGAATAGCGATAAGTGTGGACTCCTTAACAATTTGTCAGGGGTCATTTTCTCTTGGCTAAATAAAATATTGTGGTGTTAGCCAATATAACCGTTTAGATACACCAGCAGCAGTGAAAGGCTGACTACGGACAGTTATTTTAGTCTTTGACTTTACCATATCACTGGGATCAACAAAACTGAATGACGTTATGCAGAATAAAATAGCTAAACCCACCAACCAAAGTGAGGGTGTTTATAACGACTGATAATCCAATTACATATCAATCTTAAAGGCGTCTCTTAATCCATCCCTTACCACATTGACACACCACTACCCTAACACCCTCTCAACCTCCCTCTCACACCTCCCTTTTACCCCTTTCCTTTAAACCCCCTTTCCTACTCCCTCTCACCCCATCCTTTCAACCCAGGCCCCTCAGCCTTCCTCTCACCACCTGCCTTTCTCTCCCTCCTATCTCCATCCCTCCTCACCTCATCCTGCTTTCCTTCACCCCTCTCACTTTTCCCTCCCTCTCCATCTCCTTCTCACAGGTCATTCCAGCAGCCACTCTGCAACCTGTTTTAAACCTCCTTCCTCTGTCTTATCCCTTCCCTTCACTTTTCCTTCCCTTAACCTCCCACTATCCTCCCCCTCCCGATTCCCATTCTCTCTTCCACTCGTCATTCCTTAATGCTCACTAACTCCCTCCTCCCTGTTACCCAGGGATGTAGGGACAACATTCCCTTCCCTTACCCTCCCTCCCCTCCTCTCTCCCCTCACACCCTCTTCCCTTACCCTCCCCCTCCTCCCTCCCTCACACCCTCCCTTCCCTTACCCTCCCCCCTCCTCCCTCTCTCACACCCTCCCTTCCCTTACCCTCCCCCTCCTCCCTCCCTCACATTCTCCCTTCCCTCACCCTCCCTCTTATCCTTGCCCTCCCTTACACCCTCCCTTCCCTTACCCTCCCTCCTCCCTCCCTCACACCATCCTCCCTTCCTTACCCTCCCCCTCTCCTCCCTCCCTCACACCCTCCCTTCCCTTACCCTCCCCCTCCTCCCTCCCTCACACCCTCCTTTCCTTTCCCCCCTCCTCCCTCTCTCACACCCTCCTTTCCCTTACCCTCCCTCTCCCTTCCCTTACCGAGTCACCATCCCTCATCCCTTCCTTCCTTCCTTCCTTCACCCTCCCTCTCCACCCTCCCATCCCTCATACTCCTCTCACTCCACCCTTCCCACACCCTTCGTCCACCCTTCCTCCACCCTGCCTCTCAGCCCCTCTGCCTTTGCTTTGACTCACACAACTAACCTTTTTTAGGAGGGTTGGCAGCTGTAGAGTTGTCTGGTTCAGTGATGGGGTCTGCTGATGGCTTGGTGGAGGGGCTGGGCACTGGGATTGGTGAGGGATTGGCGGACGGGCTAGGAAAGGAGGCAGGATAGGGCTTGGTGGAGGGACGAGGCTTTGGGATGGGTGAGGGATTAGGTGAGTGCTTAAGTGAAGATGCAGGAGAGAGGTTAGAAGGCTTGGGAGAGGGGTTAGGGACTGGCTTGGGAGAGGGGTTAGGGACAGGCTTGGGAGAGGGGTTAGGGACAGGCTTGGGAGAGGGTTTAGGGACAGGCTTGGGAGAGGGTTTAGGGACAGGCTTGGGAGAGGGTTTAGGGACAGGCTTGGGAGAGGCGTTAGGGACAGGCTTGGGAGAGGCGTTAGGGACAGGCTTGGGAGAGGGGTTAGGGACAGGCTTGGGAGAGGGGTTAGGGACAGGCTTGGGAGAGGGGTTAGGGACAGGCTTGGGAGAGGGGTTAGGAGGGTGATCAGAAGAACTTGGAAAGGTGTTATGAGAGGGATCAAGAGAAGGATTGGAGGAAGGATCAAGAGAAGGATTGGAGGAAGGATTAAGAGAAGGATTAAGAGTAGGGTTGGAGGAAGGATTAAGAGAAGGGTTGGAGGAAGGATTAAGAGAAGGGTTGGAGGAAGGATTAAGATAAGGGTTGGAGGAAGGATTAAGAGAAGGGTTGGAGGAAGGATTAAGATAAGGGTTGGAGGAAGGATTAAGATAAGGGTTGGAGGAAGGATGAGGGGAATGTTGAGGTGAGTCAAGGGAGAGGTTAGGGGAGGGATGTGAGGGGTCAGAAGGTCCAGTAGGTGTGCTGGGATGGCCAGTGGTCTCTGAAACATCATTAACATCTATACTCCATGGCAGTGACAGGTGTGATGGTAAGGCAGACAGGTGTAGTTATAATAATAATAATAATGATAATAATAATAATAATAATAATAACACAGTAACTTACGTATTGCTGCGATGCGGTGTATCTGCATGGTGTGGCACAGCAACATCAGCCACCACCACACCGCCACCACACCACCACCACCACAACAAGACGCCATCACTGCAACATTAGGATTTACTTCAACAACAATGGCTTACTCACTCACTCAGGCAACACATTCACTCAGTAACTCATCACTCATTTACCGACTCACCACACTGACTGACTGACTCACAACTCATTCACTAACTTACCACACTGACAGACTAACTCAGCACTCTTACACTGCCTCGTGATATAACTCATCACCCATTTACCTTCTCACCACACTGACTGACTGACTCACAACTCATTTACTGACTCACCACACTGACCCACTGACTCAACACTCTTTCTCTGCTTCGTGACAGAACTCGCTGACTTACCAAACTTACTGGCTGACCCACCACACTCACACACTGACTCACCCATCATTCACCACTATGACAAACCACACTCACTGACTGACTCAAAATATCCTTTGTGTCACTACGTTCAAAAACTCACCACACTCACTGATTCACCACACTGCTCTACTGAGTCACCCTGTCCATTCATTGACTCACCATACTTACTGACTCACCACTAATTCACTGAGTCACCACACTGCTTTACTGAGTCACCCTGTCCATTCATTGACTCACCATACTTACTGACTCACCACTAATTCACTGACTCAACACTCTATGTTACTGAGTCACCCTGTCTATTCACTGACTCACCATACTTACTGACTCACCACTAATTCACTGACTCAACACTCTATGTTACTGAGTCACCCTGTCCATTCATTGACTCACCATACTTACCGACTCACCACTAATTCACTGACTCAACACGCTATTTTACTGAGTCACCCTGTCTATTCACTGACTCACCATACTTACTGACTCACCACTAATTCACTGAGTCAACACGCTATTTTACTGAGTGGCCACAGCCATTCAGTGGAGGCGTTGGGTTTTATCGCTTCAGATCACAGGCCCAAAATAGACGGCCATCCTGCTTACCCAGATATCTGACTTGGTGGCAGGGCTTGTGCTGTGCCCTATACCCTTGTTACTCTAACTTGGCCTCAAATTTCCATCGCCCCAGCTTCAGTGCCGAGTTATAACAATAAATTAAGTCTCGAATATGGTGTTAGTCACGAAGAAGTGCTGTGAGAATGATGTAGAGCTGCAGTATTGTCCGTTTCTGTCATTGAAATACGTGAAATAAGTTCCAAAAGAAAAAAAATCTGGGTCAGATTAGTGTAAAAGAACTATAGCTAATGTACTGGCAGTACACTGACCTGGTAAACAAAACAACTGGTTAACTAATGGACTGGTAAACTAAACAACTGGTTAACTAATGGACTGGTAAACTAATGTACTGGTAAACTAAACAACTGGTAAACTAATGTACTGGTAAACTTAACAACTGGTTAACTAATGGACTGGTAAACTAAACAACTGGTTAACTAATGTACTGGTAAACTAATGGACTGGTTAACTAATGTACTGGTAAACTAAACAACTGGTTAACTAATGGACTGGTAAACTAAACAACTGGTTAACTAATGTACTGGTAAACTAAACAACTGGTTAACTAATGGACTGGTAAACTAATGTACTGGTAAACTAAACAACTGGTTAACTAATGTACTGGTAAACTAAACAACTGGTTAATTAATGTACTGGTAAACTAAACAACTGGTTAACTAATGGACTGGTTAACTAATGTACTGGTAAACTAAACAACTCGTAAACTAATGTACTGGTAAACTAAACAACTGGTTAACTAATGGACTGGTAAACTAATGTACTGGTAAACAAAACAACTGGTAAACTAATGTACTGGTAAACTAAACAACTGGTAAACTAATGTACTGGTAAACTAAACAACTGGTTAACTAATGGACTGGTAAACTAATGTACTGGTAAACTAAACAACTGGTAAACTAATGTACTGGTAAACTTAACAACTGGTTAACTAATGGACTGGTAAACTAAACAACTGGTTAACTAATGTACTGGTAAACTAATGGACTGGTTAACTAATGTACTGGTAAACTAAACAACTGGTTAACTAATGGACTGGTAAACTAAACAACTGGTTAACTAATGTACTGGTAAACTAAACAACTGGTTAACTAATGGACTGGTAAACTAATGTACTGGTAAACTAAACAACTGGTTAACTAATGTACTGGTAAACTAAACAACTGGTTAACTAATGTACTGGTAAACTAAACAACTGGTTAACTAATGGACTGGTTAACTAATGTACTGGTAAACTAAACAACTGGTAAACTAATGTACTGGTAAACTAAACAACTGGTTAACTAATGTACTGGTTAACTAATGTACTGGTAAACTAAACAACTGGTTAACTAATGTACTGGTAAACTAAACAACTGGTTAACTAATGTACTGGTAAACTAATGTACTGGTAAACTAAACAACTGGTAAACTAATGTACTGGTAAACTAATGTACTGGTAAACTAAACAACTGGTTAACTAATGGACTGGTAAACTAAACAACTGGTTAACTAATGTACTGGTAAACTAAACAACTGGTTAACTAATGTACTGGTTAACTAATGTACTGGTAAACTAAACAACTGGTTAACTAATGTACTGGTAAACTAAACAACTGGTTAACTAATGTACTGGTAAACTAAACAACTGGTTAACTAATGTACTGGTAAACTAAACAACTGGTTAACTAATGGACTGGTAAACTAAACAACTGGTTATCTAATGTACTGGTAAACTAAACAACTGGTTAACTAATGGACTGGTAAACTAATACTCTGGTGAACCCCAACACCAGTCAAATGGTCATCTAGTGAACTGGACAACTATGGAATGGTTTACCTTGGCACCTGAACAACGGGTAAACTAATGACCTGGACAACTGATGAAGTAGTAAAGTGGCAGACTGGTAACAGCATCAACGAAGCAACTAGTGAAATAGTACATTAATGAACTAGTCTGTCTGTCTATCTACTGCAAGACGCCTTAATCCCGTAAGGGGTGGCCACAAACAAATCGCCTCCATGTCGCCCTGTCCCCAGCCATTTCATTGCCTTGCTCCCAGCTCACACACCCGTGTCTCAAATACCTCTCCACTGCCTCCCTCCATCTCATCCTTGGCCTCCCCCTCCCTCTACCCCTCTCCACCTCACTCACATACACTCTCCTCGTCAGTCTCTCACTCTCCATTCTCTCCACATGGCCAAACCACCTCAGTGTGTTTCTCCTAACGCTTCCTATCACATCCACATCCACACCACAACGCTCCTTCTCTTGTGCATTCGTCAGTCTGTCTCTCCATGTGACTCCACAGGCTCCTCTTAAATAACTCATTTCCACTGCTCTCAAGAACAAAAATGAACTTGTACATTAGTGAAATAGTACACTAGTAAACTAGATAATACACTGGTACACTATGTAACTGATGAACTGGGGCAGAAGGAAAAGGTGTAACTAATGAATGGTTTTATTAGTGAGTTAAGGAACACACAAAATAATGGCCTGATACGCTAATGAAATGGTAACGTTGGCAACGGATATACTATACCTTTTTTACTCTAACTTGGCCTAAAACTGCCATCTGTCCATCTTCATTACTGGTTGTAGCAAGAGATTAACAGCACAGGATGATGCTAGTCATGAAGAAGTGCTACGGAAGGGATGTAGGGCCATAGTATTGCCTTATTCTGCGTGGAATAAGCCGCAAAAGAACGAGAATCTGTGCCAAGTTAAGGTAAAGGGAGTATAGTGAAGTAGGAAAATAATGAAGTGTTAAATAAATGGCAGGACAAGTTGTGGTAGGGTGTTAGGCAGGAGAGACTTTACTGGGTGAAAACACAGGCTAATAAACTGGTATGTAGGAGGATACCCAGGCAGGTTCACATACTGTACTCTGGGTAAGGCATACTCTTTGTTGTATATCAACACAGGTATCAGAGCCAAGGGAAAAACTCACATTTTATAATCTCCCAACGATTACTAATTGCTGGAAAAAAGTTTGTACCAGACTCAGCCTGCCTTTGTTCTGGTGGTGGGAGGTATTAAAGAAGTATGCGGGAGATGTTATGGCAAAACTGATAGAATGTTGTTGCTGTTGTTGTTCCTGTCTGTTGGTCTGTGTGGCCGAGCAGAGCCATCGACCAAAAGCAAGTAGCCGCCGTCCTGGGGCAGACTGCAACTAGCTAGGACTGAAACAAGGTTCGTAACCTGGCGTGGTGCAGGGCAAATGGGTAAGGGATAGCCGCCAAGAGGATCAGCTTTGTATAGAGGTATGTAGGAGCAGTATCTCAGGCCAGAATTTGACAACTTGGTAAATGAGGAAGATCTCCCCGCCGGAGTGTTGTGCCAGGCCAGCTACCGCGCCTTGGCCCCACAACACTGCCATAGTAGCACCTCTCTGCACCACCCTAACCTACTACCTTGTTGATGCCGTAAACACCATACAACTTGACCTAAAGCCACACCTTAACATTATCCATCTGTCTGTCTCACTGTCCACCTTTATGTCTGTTTATCTGTTAGTCAGACTATATGTTTGTGTATATGTCTATGTCTACCTATCTACTGATCTGTAGATAGATGGATAGACAGACAGATATTAGCATGGATACCTGTCGTTACAGGAGTAAAAAAGAAAATGTCCATGCATACCAACGTTGCCTGTTACTATCACTAGGACAATCACCACTACCACCTCCCCGCTGTCACTGTGCACGTTAGTACTGTGATCACCACCACTACCACCCCTGCCACTACCACCACAACAACCATCATCCCTGCCTCTACCACCACAACGCCCATCACCCCTGCCTCTACCACCACAACGCCCATCACCCCTGCCTCAACGACAACAACCACCATCCCTGCCTCTACCACCACAACAACCATCATCCCTGCCTCTACCACCACAACAACCATCATCCCTGCCTCTACCACCACAACGCCCATCACCCTTGCCTCTACCACCACAACAACCATCACCCCTGCCTCTACCACAACAACCACCATCCCTGCCTCCACCATCACTGGGAATAATGTCAATGTTAAGGGCAGACAGAGTTTTGCATTATGTACACATATATTGACCCGTTTCTCATCTTTGTATTATTTGCTGACCAGTTGTTATAATGTTAAGATGTATTCAGTGTATGAGTTGCAGTATTGGCAGCAGAAATAACCAGTGAATGTCCAAGAGGAAATGCATTACTAATAGTGAAGATTATTACAGCAATGGTGGTAGACAATTTACATAGTCAAGTTGGTGAAATGTAACTGTTCCTGTAACAACAAAAGATTTTGAACTTTGTCTTGCAATTAAGAGACAACTTTATTTAACTTAGGAGTGCCCCCCCCCTCATAGAAACTTGGTTTAACTTAGGAGTGCCCCCCCCCCCCTCATAGAGTACATCCTGCCTGCCAGGGCAGCCGCAGGGGATCTCACCGTGTGTAAAAATTAGTTGGTGTTGGCGTGTACCTCGGTGTACGCAGAGGCAGCCTTGGCGATTCCATTCTGCCTAAAACCTCACCGGGATGGCCGTCTACCACCGTGATTTTTTTTTCCATGTAAAATAAACCCTGCCAGCCACATCTTGCACTCCAGTTAACCTTATTATGTTTATAGGAAATTTAGAAAATGGTGTAGAGGCTGCCCTGCCCCCTGATCCAGGTGTAAATAGGCCTCTTCACGGGTCCAGTCCTGCCCAAAACCTGTTCAAAGTACACGTCTACCTTCCTGCAAAATTTCGTTTTCCTAAGTAAAAAAAAAAAAAAAAAAAAAAAAAAAAAAACTTTGGGAGGACACTGAGGACCAGCTTACGAACACTGTCTCAATATATATTCACAGATACATGCGTACACACAGCACTGCCAGTGACACTGTCCTCAATACAGAAGTAACTTACTGTACAGTGCAGAATCTAGAACTTAAAAATAAACAAGACACAGCCAACACAAAGGCTAATGCATTGGTCCACTCTTGCTCTCTTTCTGTAATCAACTTTTTTACCACCGCAGTCAGGGCTAATTATTCCCATACATTTTGTGAAGGTGTTGGCAACAGCACTAACCTAAGGCGTGAAATGTCCTGATCTACCAAAATGTGTTGTGCAGATGACTATCACTGCGGTGATGGATGTCACACTCTGGTGTCTCTTCCTGCCTCTCGCTGCCCCCTCATGTTGTAACCCCCACTCCCTGCCCCCCCATATTGTAACCCCCACTCCCTGCCCCCTCATGTTGTAACCCCCACTCCCTGCCCCCTCATGTTGAAACCCCCACTCCCTGCCCCCTCATGTTGTAACCCCCACTCCCTGCCCCCTCATGTTGAAACCCCCACTCCCTGCCCCCTCATGTTGTAACCCCCACTCCCTGCCCCCTCACCCTACCCCAGCCATTCCCCCCTCACTCAGCCTCCTCTCACCCTGCCCCCTCACCCTGCCACATCCCTTCCTCCCTCACTCAGCCTCCCCCCTGCCCCCTCCCCCTGTCCCAGCCCTTCCCCCTCACTCAGCCTCCTCCCTGACCCCTCACCCTGCCCCATCCCTTCCCCCTCACTCAGCCTCCTCCCTGCCCCCTCACCCTGCCCCATCCCTTCCTCCCTCATTCAGCCTCCTCCTTTTCTCCCAGACCCTACAGTACATCCTCCCTTCTTCCTCACCCTGATCCTATTCCTTCACAATGTTGTCTGTCATTCACCCTCTTTTCCCATCATCCGTCTCCCTGTCCCTACTGACTTCATTCCTTTTTCAGTCTGTTCTCTCCCTTCCACCCACACCGTCACTCTGCCTTCTTCCATTTCACTTTTATCCAACCTTCCTCCCTCCCTTTGCTGCTCCCTCTCTCCTTTTCTCCACTCTGTTTTATCTTTCCCTCCCTTCCTCAGTCACTCACTGTTTCTTCCTCCTTCCCTTCTCTCTCCCCTGCCCCTTTCCTTCATTCCTCAGTTATAGCTTATAATGTATTATAGAATGTAGCTTTTCCTTTTCAGTCTTTCCTATGCAATTTCCATGTCACTTTTTCCATGCTGCATGGTGGTTTTTCTCACATTTTCCTGCCAGTTTTAACTGGTGGATTTGGTGGTGGGGGCAGCCTTCTTGCTTTACTATCCTTATCCTTCAGCATGTAGAGTTAGATCTTGTAGTTATAGTCTACTCTGTACCTAACACCCTCGAAAGGACCATAAGGTCTGTTGCTGTTTGCTTTCCTTTGTACTCCTTCCCTCTTCCCAGCCCCCTCTTCTCTCTCTCTCTCTCTCTCTCTCTCTCTCTCAATCTCTTCCCTCCTCCCCCCACTACTACCCCTCCTCTCCTCCCCCTCCCTTACCCACTGTACACCGTCGCTGCTCTGCTTCCTGTGTTTCCCCACACAGATTGTGATAATTTCATTTTATATTTTTATTCCACCCTCGCCTACGATAGCAAGAGAGAGGCTTGTTTTGCTCGACGTGTGTGTGTGTGTGTGTGTGTGTGTGTGTGTGTGTGTGTGTGTGTTTGTTTGTTTGTTTTTTGTTTACATGTTTGTATTTGTGTTTTTGAGAGAGAGAGAGAGAGAGAGAGAGAGAGAGGGAGAGAGAGAGAGACAGACAGACAGACAGACAGATGGACAGACAGACAGAGAAAGAAGCTTGCTGACAGAGAGACAGACAGACAAACAGAGGGATAGACAGACGGAGACAGAAAGTTGCTGACTGAGAGAGACAGACAGACAGACAGACAGACAGACAGACAGAGACAGAAACTCGCTGACTGACTGAGAAAAACATCTGGTGAATAAATGCTTATAATATACAATGTGTGCATGAAAACAAACAAACAAACAAACAAACAAATGATTTAGGTGATGCAGGGAAGGTGGACAAGAGGGAGAAATGAAGTACTGTGTGATGATGGCTGGGAGGAAGAGAGAGGAGAAGAGAGAAGGCAGGAGGAATGGAGAGGAAAAGAGAGAGTAAAGAGTGGAGCAGGAGAGGAGAGGGGGAAAGGAGAGGGAAAGAGAGATTAGAGAGTGGAGAAGCGGAAAAGAGAGAGGAAGACAGAGGAGAAGAGAGAGTGGAGAGTGGAGAAGGAGAAGAGAGGAGGGAAGGGAGAGGAGAGAGAGTAGAGAGTGGAGAAGGAGAAGAGAGGAGGGAAGGGAGAGGGCAAGAGAGAGTGGAGACGTGGAAGAGAGTGAGGAGGATACAAGTAATAAACAGAGAAGTAGATGGAAGAGTAAGAGTGGTAAGAATGATAAATAAAATACACACACACACACACACACACACACACACACACACACACACACACACACAGGAGCAGGATCCAGAGTGAAAATACTCACAGAGAAAAAAAAGTTAATCTAATTTCCTGTGTCCTTGGCTGTCAGCCGTGCCTGTCATCATCCCTCCTGTTCCCTTTACCTCCGCCAACGAAGGTGGAGGGGGTTATGTATTCACAAATGTATGTCTGTTTGTCCACACCATATCTCCAAAAGTTCTCAATGGATTTCAATGAAAATTTTTTGAAGGGTGGGCCATGGGCCAAGAAAGAATTGATTAAATTTGGGGTGGGCTCTGGCTGCTGTGTATTGCACACAATATCTCCAATGATCCGGAGCCAGATCCTTTTTAATGGCAATGTCATTGGCGGAGATACGCGCTCTCTTAGTGTTTGCCAGTTACATTTGTGGCTGCCTTCTGAGGCGGTCTTTTTTTTTTTTTTTTTTTCCCTTCCTGTCTGTAGGTCACAGTCTGCTTCTCCTTCTCTAATCCCCTGCCTCTCCCATGTCTTTACTTTGCCTTATTTTCCTGTCAACTGGTCTCTCATATTTTTACTTCTGCCAACGAAGTTGGAGGACGTTATGTATTCACCTATGTTTGTCTGTTTGTCCACACGGTATCACCAAAAGTTGTCAATGGACTCCAATGAAATTTTAGGGAAGGCCAAGAAAAAGTTTATTCAATTTTGGGTCAGATCTGGATCCAGATCCGGATGCTACGTATCCCGCAGAGTATAAGTTCTCAATGAATGTCAATGAAATTTTGTGGAAGGATGCTCCATGGGCCAAGAAAGAACTTTTTTGATTTTGGGGCGGATCCGGGTCCAGCATTGGCGGAGGTATGCGCCCTCTTAGTGCTTTCAAGTTACCCTTTTTTCCCTTGTCAAATGCTGTCTCGTATTTTGTCAAAGTTTCCTGCCTCTATATATCTTTGTACATTTCCCGCTTTGCACTTGCTTTAGTCGTCTGCTTCTGGTCGTTAATTTTTCCTTTGCCAGTCGTGGCCCACGGCTGCCTCCTGCCTTACACTGACACCCAAGAGCCTGTTCAGTGAAAACAATGACACTCACTGAACCAGGAAGACACACATAGTAATCAGCAAAACTACGTGTGTTACCTGTTGATGGATTTGCCAGCATGACACAGGTGCGGTCGACGATCATAAGTATTATAAACCTGGGCTGGGACGACTGGAAGCGGGAGGGAGGGAGAGAAGGAGGGGTAGGAGGTAGAAAATAAAGGAGGGAGGGAGGGAGGGAAGGAGGGAGGAGTAGGAGGTAAAAAAATAAAGGAATGAGTAGGAAGGGATGAGATGGTAATGGCTGGTGATGAACAAATAGATATGAATACCCTGTGAGGCTAAACACTGATGTTGTACAAAATGGTTCAGTGTTTAATGGAGTATCGTGTAATATCGGTGCCTCACAACACCACAGCTGCAGCACACTGCATGAAATGTTAATAGAATGGTCCAGTCTCGCTGTATCCACGCCCTTTACCATATTAACGTCTCCCTCTTATGTATCATATTGGCCTTTTTATGCACCTTTGCTTACCTATTGTTTAGAAATATTATCTACTCCCTTCCTTACTTTGTTATTTTATTGTTTCCCTTCTCTCTCTCTCTCTCTCTCTCTCTCTCTCTCTCTCTCCCCCTCCCCACCTACTTCCTTCAGTACACTCTGCCATATGTGTCTGATATTTGAAGTATTTAGTATGCTTCCAGTGTTAGTTTTCTCTCATCCTCTGGTGCGTCTCTCCAGCCACTGTTCAACCCCAGTACATCACCTGGCGGCAGATTCACCTTTACCTGTACCACAATAACACCTGAACATTGATAAGCTGGCCCTTTACCACAGGCGTACAGTACTGTGTGTACAAAGTGACCCAGTTACCGGCACACAGTCCACCAGTTACCGGCACACAGTCCACCAGTTACCAGCACACTGTTACCAACACACAGTCCACCAGTTACCAACACACAGTCCACTAGTTACCGGCACACAGTCCACCAGTTACCAACACACAGTCCACCAGTTACCGGCACAGTCCACCAGTTACCAACACACAGTCCACCAGTTACCAGCACACAGTCCACCAGTTACCAGCACACAGTCCACCAGTTACCAGCACACAGTCCACCAGTTACCGGCACACAGTCCACCAGTTACCAGCACACAGTCCACCAGGTACCAGCACACAGTCCACCAGTTACCAACACACAGTCCACCAGTTACCAGCACACAGTCCACCAGTTACCGGCACACAGTCCACCAGTTACCGGCACACAGTCCACCAGTTACCAATACACAGTCCACCAGTTACCAGCACACAGTCCACCAGTTACCAACACACAGTTACCAGCACACAGTTACCAACACACAGTTACCAACACACAGTGACCCAGTTACCGGCACACAGCCCACCAGTTACCAACACACAGTTACCAACACACAGTCAACAAGTTACCAGTACACAGTTACCAACACAGTCCACCAGTTACCAGCACACAGTCCACCAGTTACCAACACACAGTTACCAACACACAGTCAACAAGTTACCAGTACACAGTTACCAACACACAGTCCACCAGTTACCAGTACACAGTCCACCAGTTACCAGTACACAGTCCACCAGTTACCAACACACAGTCCACCAGTTACCAGTACACAGTCCACCAGTTACCAGCACACAGTCCACCAGTTACCAGCACACAGTCCACCAGTTACCAACACACAGTCCACCAGTTACCAGTACACAGTCCACCAGTTACCAGTACACAGTCCACCAGTTACCAGTACACAGTCCACCAGTTACCAGTACACAGTCCACCAGTTACCAGCACACAGTTACCAACACACAGTCAACAAGTTACCAGTACAGTTACCGACACACAGTTACCAACACACAGTCAACAAGTTACCAGTACAGTTACCGACACACAGTTACCAACACACAGTCCACCAGTTACCAACACACAGTTACCAGTTACCAACACACAGTTACCAGTTACCAACACACAGTTACCAACACACAGTCCACCAGTTACCAACACACAGTTACCAGTTACCAACACACAGTTACCAGTTACCAACACACAGTCCACCAGTTACCAACACACAGTTACCAACACAGTCAACCAGTTACCAACACACAGTTACCAACACACAGTTACCAACATACAGTTACCAACATACAGTTACCAACACACAGTCAACCAGTTACCAACACACAGTTACCAACACACAGTTACCAACACACAGTTACCAACATACAGTTACCAACATACAGTTACCAACATACAGTTACCAACACACAGTTACCAGCACACAGTCAGCCAGTTACGGGCAGACGGTGGTTGAATGGCGGCAGGAAGTACAGGCCATAAAAACATTGTGTGGTGCCACTGATAACACAAAAGTGGCTGGTAACTCAGCCAGTCCCTACGCCACTTCTACACTGGGGTCTTGTATGCCACCAACACTAAGGTTCTGATGCTGCCGCCACATCACCCACACCCTCAACGAACCACACTTGACCTGTTTTTTGTGCAGGAAAGAAGGAACCAAAGGCCAGGAGCCCGCAAGACTGTTCCCTCTAAGAAAAACAAAAACAAGATAACAGAGCCAATTTCAAGATGCGTTCATATCGAGATGCCTGGACACACTGTGTTTGAAAGACTGGAGATCATAGGCAGCAGGAAATACAGGGAGAGGGAGACAGTTCCAGAGTTGACCTGTACAACGTCACCTAGCATTCTTCCCTTTCCTCTATCCTAATGTCACTTACTCTTTCCTCAGCTCACTGCTCTCTCTCCAGCTCCTCTCTTTCCCTCTCCTCTTTTCCTCCCTCCTCATATCCTCTTCTGCTCTCTGTCTACTGTAGTTGTGCCTAATATTTTCCCGCTGGATTTCTCTTTTATTTCCTGCCTTTAAACACACACACACACACACACACACACACACACACACACACACACACACACACACACACACACACACACACACACACACACACACACACAGATATAGTCATAAACACAGAAACTAACAGGAATTGCATATGGACAGAGTGACACACACACACACACACACACACACACACACACACACACACACACACACACAAGGATATAACCATAAACAAAGACACTAAATGGGAATTCCACAGAAAATGAGAGAGAGAGAGAGAGAGAGAGAGAGAGAGAGAGAGAGAGACGCACATTGATAAGAAACATCCGGCCGCTCACAAAGAGATACACACACACACACACACACACACACACACACACACACACACACACACACACACACACACACACACACACACACACACACACACACAGTCACCTCCCTTGCTCATTCACCATACTCACTCCTGTCCCTTGTCTCACCTCAGTCAATTACTTCCTCATTTTACTCGTTGGCTCATCTTACTCAGCTGACACGCCTCATTCACCTCACTGACTGACTCAGGCAGGAAAGAACCAAGGAAGAGAGGAAAGCACAGTCACCCAGGAGCAGCACTACATCGAGTGAGTGGATGGTGAGCGCCCCCACTTACCACCAACCTGGCCTAAAAATCTTCGTCCTTTTCCAGTTTATTTCACGTAGCTCAGCGGCAGAAAATTTCAAATACGTTTCAAAAGGTTATAGAGGAGAATTGCGACTGATCATTTTTTCAGTTAACCATTTTTTAGTTAACTATTTTTTGAGTTAACCATTTTTTGAATTAACAATTTTTTTGAGTTACCCATTTTTGAGTTAACTATTCTTTTGAATTAACCATTTTTTGAGTTAACCATTTTTTTAGTTAACCATTTTTGAGTTAACCATTTTTTTAGTTAACCATTTTTTGAGTTAACCATTTTTTCAGTTACGCGAGAAAGCTAATATGGCAGCGGTTGGTGTATTTTTGTGTTATATAATTCAGGAAATATTTACTCCTGCAACCAAGCCAATAACTATACAGTATAACACAAGGTTCATCATTTATCTGTACAAGTTTAGGAATTTATCAAAAATACAAGACTTGGCAAAACTTGGTGTGGTTTGTTGTATATTACCGAAAAAATGTTAGTCAATCTGTCTATCTACCTATTGCCACACGCCTTAATCCAGTAAGGGGTGGCCACAAACAAATCACCTCCATGTCGCCCTGTCCCCCGCCATTCCGCTACCCTCCCCCCAGCTCACACCCCTCTCTCATACACCTCTCCACTCCATCCCTCCATCTCATCCTCGTATTATAAGGACAGGTTAGGGTTCAGGTTTTGGTCTGATGGGAACTGAGGGCTTCCAATTGGGGCTTCCAACTGGGGCTTCCAACTGGGGGCTTCCAACTGGGGCTTCCAACTGGGGGCTTCCAACTGAGGCTTCCAACTGGGGGCTTCTAACTGGGGGCTTCCAACTGGGGCTTCCAACTGGGGCTTCCAACTGGGGGCTTCCAACTGAGGCTTCCAACTGGGGGCTTCTAACTGGGGCTTCCAACTGGGGGCTTCCAATTGAGGGCTTCCAACTGGGGCTTCCAAGTGGGGCTTCCAAGTGGGGCTTCCAAGTGGGGGCTTCCAACGGGGGCTTCCAACGGGGTCTTCCAACGGGGGCTTCCAACTGGGGCTTCCAACTGGGGCTTCCAACGTTACGACTGGGCTCTTTTTCCAGTCACTTGACCTAAAATTGCCATATCTTCATCCTGAAATAACTCTATCAATACATTAACACTAGACTATAATGCCAGTCACGAAGAAGTGCTGTGAAAAGGATATAGAAAGAGAACTATAATGCACACCAGAATGACGGTATTCCTAACCTGAGAGAGGCTTGGAATCTTCATCTGCTGATAAATGTGTTATATGTATGTATTGTATATTTGTGTGTGTGTGTGTGTGTGTGTGTGTGTGTGTGTGTGTGTGTGTGTGTGAGAGAGAGAGAGAGAGAGGTGTACAATCAACCCAAAAAGTAACATTGTGATATATGGGCCGCCCTGTTATTATGTCTAATATTGTCCTTGCTAATTATTACCACTCGATATCGCATAAATCGTCACTTGTTGCCTGGTATATTCTTTTGTGAGACAGACTGACAAATGAGGATGTGAAGGAGCGTTGTGGTGTGGATGTGGATGTGATAGGAAGCGTTAGGAGAAACACACTGAGGTGGTTTGGCCATGTGGAGAGGATGGAGAGCGAGAGACTGACGAGGAGAGTGTATATGAGTTTGAATAATGTGGAGTTATGTGGAGAGACAGACTGACAAATGAGGAAGTGAAGGAGCGTTGTGGTGTGGATGTGGATGTGATAGGAAGCGTTAGGAGAAATACATTGAGATGGTTCGGCCCTGTGGAGAGGATGGAGAGCGAGAGACTGACGAGGAGAGTGTATATGAGTAAGGATGATGTGGAGTTGTATGGAGAGACAGACTGATAATTATTGAGGAAGTGAAGGAGCGTTGTGGTGTGGATGTGGATGTGATAGAAAGTGTTAGGAGAAATACATTGAGGTGGTTCGGCCCTGTGGAGAGGATGGAGAGCGGGAGACTAACGAGGAGAGTGTATGCGAGTGAGGTGGAGGGAGGGAGAGGGAGTGGGAGGCCGTGGATGAGATGGAGTGGAAAGGTTTGAGAGATTGGTGTGTGGGCTGGGGGTAAGGCAGTGAAATAGCGGGGGACAGGGCGACATGTAGGCGATTTATTTGTGGCCACTTCTTACGGGATTAAGACTTCTGGGAAGAGAGAGAGAGAGAGAGAGAGAGAGAGAGAGAGAGAGAGAGAGAGAGAGAGAGAGAGAGAGAGAGAGAGAGAGACTACTGACTGCAGGACACCACAAGCACTGACAAAAAGCTTTACCATAAATCTTCCTCTCTTCCTCCCTTTCACCTTCTTTCTCCCTTCCCTCCTCTTTCTCTCTTCTTCTCTTCCTTCCTCCTCTTCCTCCTTCTTTCACTTTTCCCTCCTCCTACTCCTTCTTTCTCTTTTCCCTCCTTCTTCTCTCTCTTTCTCTTTTTCTTTCTCCTGCTCGTTCCGTCCTCCTCCTTCTTGTTGTTGTCCCTCCTCCTTCTAATTATTCCTTTTTTCCCTTCCCCTCCTCCTCCTTCTTCTTTTTCTTTTCGCTTCCCCTCCTCCTTCTTCTTTTTCTTTTCGCTTCCCCTTCTCCTTCTTTCTCCTTTCCTCCTCCTCCTCCTCCTTTCCCTCTTCCTTCTCCAACTTTTCCCTCCTTCTTTTTCTCTCTTCCTCCTCCTTCTTTCTCTTTCCCTCCAGTTGTCCTTCCTTCTCTTTTCCCTCCTTCGCCATCTCCTTCTTTCTCCTTGCCTTCCTCCTCCCCATCCTCCTCCTCCTCCTCCTTTTTCCTCTTCCTCCTCCAACTTCTCCCTCTTACTCACTCTCCCCTTCTCCTCTTTCTTTCTCTTTTCCCTCCTCCTCCATGTCCTCCTCGTCCTCGTGCTTGTTGGGTTGGAGGGGCAGAGTGAGCAGCGTGTATTCATCAGCGTGCCTGAAGGCCAGCTCATCAGTGTAATGGTGGGGCAATATCTGCACACCCTGGCATCTCCTTGCAGCCCTCCTGTCCCGCCCCACCACACCCGACCACTGGCTACCACACTGGTTTGGTCTAGAATTGCAGGCCAGTGAGTGTGGTAAATAATAATAATAATAATAATAATAATAATAATAATATCCTGTCCCGCCCCACCACACCCGACCACTGGCTACCACACTGGTTTGGTCTAGAATTGCAGGCCAGTGAGTGTGGTAAATAATAATAATAATAATAATAATAATAATAATAATAATATCCTGTCCCGCCCCACCACACCCGACCACTGGCTACCACACTGGTTTGATCTAGAATTGCAGGCCAGTGAGTGTGGTAAATAATAATAATAATAATAATAATAATAATAATAATATCCTGTCCCGCCCCACCACACCCGACCACTGGCTACCACACTGGTTTGGTCTAGAATTGCAGGTCAGTGAGTGTGGTAAATAATTATAATAATAATAATAATGATGATGATGATGATGATGATAATGATGATCAGTCTATCAATCTATCTATAGCCAGACGCCATAATCCCGTAAGGGGTGGCCGATTGACTTTAAGTTAGTTGTTTTACGGGGAGGGGCACTAACCCTCCACCAACCCACTTGTTAACACGTAGGGAACACGTATGTGTTGGTTATATGGTTACCACCCAGCGTTGTAAATGGTTTCCTGGCTTACAGGAAACCATTAGGCTTGTCAATGTAAAGCCACCTTAAAAGGAAAGAAGAGTAATAAAAAGTGACAGGAAAGATGGGAGAAATAGGAAGAGAGGACAGACACAGAAAAAGAATGATGAAGGTGAAGAAAGAAGTAGGCAGCACTACATCAAGCGAGTGGATGATGGTGGCCATCACCTACCACCATCATAATAATAATAACAATAATAATAATTATAATAATAATAATAATGATGATGATAATAATAATGGTAGTAGTAGTAGTAGTAGTAGTAGTAGTGACCGCTGATCTGGTAATGAACGTCACCTTGCAAATCTTACATCGTCATCCTTCCACCAAATTTGGCTAAAATCTTATCAGAACAAATTTATTTTAATAACCCCTCACACACACCCACTTTGGCCTTGACCTGTGACCTTGACCTCTGAGTATTTGTCCTCAAGAGCCAGTCACTTCACTTCAGCCAGCCTTGCCCCAGGTTTATCTATAATGAATAATGTTAAGTTGATGTTCTCTCTCTCTCTCTC
>NW_027642878.1:92500-155000 GCF_032717465.1 Coenobita brevimanus
CAAGAGGACATACGGCATCCTAGGAAGAGTGTGGGCATCAGGATGGTGGTGTACCTATGTGGCAACACAGTCTCAGCTGGCAGTGGACCCAGCCCCACCACTGGTTCTTTCCCCAGCATTGCCACTGACGCATCTCCCACGCCACTCCCAGGCACACCCAGGCACACCCAGGCCACCCTCAGACACACCCAGGCCACCCTCAGACACCCCCAGGCCACCCTCAGACACACCCAGGCCACACCAGGGATCAGTATTCGGCTTAACTCTCCAATACATCAAGCCACTCAGCATCCTCTCATCCTAAACTCCAGGTCTGTCAGGTCAGTAGGCTTAGTTCTGTATATTCAGTGTTTATCACAGATGCCGGGTAGTGTAGTGGTTTTAACATCCCCGTTGGACTCACAGAGGAACCATACGTTTAGTTTTATGAAAAGCACTGTCAGGCCTCGCTGTACGTTTGTTGGCAATGTGGCTGGAGGTTTTTCAGTCACATAATGTCATCAAGAGAAGTAGGCATCACATCATCTCTTAAATGTACTTGACAATAATAGCCAGGCCAAGGGTCCTTACACCTTGAAGAGAATAATTAGGCTACCCACAGACTCACAGAAGAACTATTTGTTTAGTTTTATGGGCAGTACAGTCAGGCCTTTCTATACAGTTGTTGGCTGTGTACAGTCATGTGCTGCTTAATGTCCCTCTGCACAACGTCCGTTAACTTTAACATCGGGTGGCCCACAAGAATATACTGTAATAGAAATAAAAAAAACCATCTGAAGAACGGGACGTAGCAAGCGTATGTGGACGCAAAGCCATGTTGCTGCATCACTGATGGCCAGCCAGCATCCCAAAACAAAGCCATTACACTGCCAGCTGTATGATATAACCTATACAGTTAATGGTAGGCTATTTCCTGGTTTAATGGTGCAATTGGTTAGGTAAAAGCCCATCGCTTGGCGAGGTATCGTATATCGGGGTAGATGTAACATGTAAAGTATAGATTGTGTTTTTGACCTTTGGGTTTCCCCCCAACCCAGTCCTAAACCCACCTGAGTCCAAAAACAAGTTTTTAGATCACATAAGCCCACAAATTGCTTTAAAACAAGTTAACTAAGCCTAAAAGCAGTTTATAAATCACCTAAACCCAAAAATAAAATCTGAAAATCATCAGATATGTCTGGAAAAAATCAAGCTTAGTAATCTGTACCCCAAAATAACAGAGTTCACCCCACCTATGACTAAAACATTAATATTAGTCTAAAAACAGTTTGTAAATCAACCTAAACACAAAATTTAAGTCTAAAATATCAGAATCAGTAAATTAATCTAAACCCATCGCTGAACCGGAGTTTGGCCATTGTTAGTCGGGGTATGGTGGTATTTCTACCCCCATTGTTCAGCTGGGGTATGGCATCTAGGGGTACTGTATATTGGGGTATACCTGTACACTGTAATACTGTTCATATGTCTTAATATTTTTCTTTTTTACCCTACTTACACAAAAGCATAAAAAAATACACCAAAAAACAGTAAAAAGTCTATTAACAATCAGTAAAAAGTTTACCGTCGTCATAACAGTATCATCAACACCAGCGGCAGGCAGCTGTGTCCAGTCACATGTGTACTGCTGCTTTTGAGTGTCCTTGCACATCCATGCATTAGGTTTACATAACATTACATACTGTACTATTGTCTTAATTGGCTTTTTATACTGTACTGTACTGTAAAAGTAACATACAGTACAGTATATACCATATGCCTGTGCAGTACATATAGTGCACTATACAGTATACAGTGCATGAGTTACAGTGGTCCCTTAACGTCCAGATCACATAATGTCCTGTTTTTCATACAGTATTGTGGACGCTAAGTGGCACATGGCCATGTGAGAGAACTTCCTCTTCTGACAAGAATACAGGCCCAGCCATGAACTGGGCTGAAAGAGGTTGGAAATGTTCACAGGTTAAAACAAGCCTGCAATAATATAACATTGGATACGGGTGCTGAAGAGTGGGTAATGTGTCAGGCTGAGGGATGTTACCTGTACTGTGTTCTGTCTGTCTCTCTATTGCCAGACGCCTTAATCCTGTGAGGGGTGGCCACAAACAGATCGCCTCCATGTTGCCCTGTCCCCCGCCATTTCACTGCCCTCCCCCAAACCCACATCCCCACTCTCATATACAGTATCTCTCCACTCCATCCCTCCATCTCATCCTCAGCCTCCCCCTCCCTCTCCTCCCCCTCATGCTGTGTGTGTGGTTAGAGAAGATTTGGAATTGTTGCATGAGTAGTGGCATGGAGGGCTTCAGGGTTGTTTTCTTTGGGGGAGACAGTGGCTCAGTCAGTAGAGAGGTGGCCTGCAGTCCTACTGGACCCAGGTTCAAATCCCCACTGGGGCAGGGAACAGTTTAAGGATTTGAATTTAATAAAAACAGACTTTACTGATCTACCAGAAGACCCTCCAACATGTCGTAAATATACCCCTGCTAATACCAATACACCAGTCCTGTATGAGACAGCCCTAGCATGTATTCAGTATGGATGGTGGGTGTTAGCGCCGAAGCGGTGACATGTAGAGGTGTATGGTATGTAGGAGGACTGCTGGGCCTTGAGAGCAGGCTGTAAAGCCTATGCCCAGAGTTGGACATAAAAAAAAAAAAGTTGGAGTATGTTTATATGGATTAACATCTTAATATGGTTTTTGCCTGGCTTCATTTTACATATAAATCCATTTTACATAATATCTTGAGATTCCCAACCCTTACCTAAGTATGATACCACAGCCTGTATTTTTGTCACTTAAGGAGTCTCCCAAACACCTCTTCCTAAGTGATTTATTTTACTTATTTCTCCTTGCTTTCCTCTTCTGCCATATTTGAATCATCCCAATATCACCATACTCTCCATAAACAGTGTAAAAAATTACATTAACCAGCCATATCCAAAACAAATCACTAAGGAAGAGGTGTTGGGGAGCCCATATGTACAGTGTAATATTGTGTTGACAGATGGAGTGGCCAGCTGGCTGTTGCCTGCCTTGTGGCTAACTGACAGTGTGGTTCAACTTGGCTGCCCCACCACACACCACCATCACCACCACACACCACCATCACACACCACCACACACCACCATCACCACCACACACCACCATCACCACCACACACCACCATCACCACCACACACCACCATCACCACAAAAATGGACTGTACCAGGTTAGAGCCTTAACACCAGCCATGCATTGATTAAGTCTGTATTGTGAGTGGCATAGCAGGCTTCATAAGGCCTATTCCTCAGTTATTAATCTGGCATATTGTACCCTAACACTCCTTCGTTTGCTGTTTACATGTTTTTAATATAGAAATGGTTTGTGTCAGTAGTGGTGTTGTGATGAGGAGGGGTAGACTGAGGTGGTTTGGGCATGTTGAGGGGATGGGGGATGACATCTGGGTGTGGAAAGTGAGAAGTGTGGATGTTGGGGGTTGGGTTGTGAGAGGCAGACCAAAGAAGACCTGGGATGAGGTTGTTGAGTGTGACCTCAGGGATAAGGAACTGAATAGGGAGGCTGCCAGAGATCGAGCAGTGTGGAGAGCCGCCATTAGATGTCCAAGACCAATGCAAGGAAGCATGTTGGAGCCTTTATAAATGATATGATACGAATGATACAAAGATGAACAGAGGAAGGAGGAAATTTTTTTTTTTTAGAAAGTTCCATACACCAGATTATAGGTGTCGTCCATTCATAAAAAATCTGTAACAGTGAGAGACACTAGTATTATAAGATGAATGATAGAATATTGTAGAGGTGGATGATAGATAGACAGATTAATATTTTACAGGAGTAGATGATAGATAGACAATAGGATATGTAGGGGCAGATGATAGATAAATAGATAGCACAGTAATATAGAATGTAATCTTTCAGACTGAGCTGGAATGTACTGAGCCTGGCCTGCCCATCCATCAACGTGTGGATGGAGCCGAGAGACTGGCCGACAGTGGCTGACATGCGGTTCCTTCACACCTCAGTGACACAGTGCTTGGGGGTCATGGCGGCCTTGATATATCAGGCACCCACATCAGCTCATGTCTCTGATTGGGGTCAAGGTAATCTGGTTGTTTTTAATGCATCAAAATCTCAGTTCTTACATCTATCAGCCCAAAAATATCTTCCTCAGGAGTACCTTGTAATTTTGAACAATATCCAACTTAATCCTGCATCATCTTTAAATGTACTTGGGGTTTCATTCTGTTGGGACTTATCTTGGAAAGATCATATTACCTCTTGTAAAATCTGCTTCCAAGAGATCAGGTGTGCTAAGCCAACTCCGTACCTTCTTTACCCCTGCACAGTTGTTGACTTTATACACGGGTTTTATTCACCCCTTTGTAGAGTACAACTCATAGCTGTGGGGAGGCTCCCCACATACAGCTCCTCTCAATTGGGTGGAGTCAAAGCCTTTTCATCTCATTAACTCTCCTCCTGTTACTGGCTCCCTTCAACCTCTGTCTCTTCATGACACTGTTGCATCTTTGTCTCTTATCTGTCACTACTTCAATGGTCACTGCTCCTCTGAATTGTCTGCTTGCATCCCTCCACCATTGCAACGGGCACATGGCACCTTTCTAGCAACAAACTCTCATCCCTTTTCTGTCCAGCTCTGTAATGCAGAATGATAGGAGTAATAATCGAGGCAACTTCCTTGATAATGCTCTTAGGGATATAATCATACCCTGGTGCTGTAATTTTTAACTGCTGGATAATATTAAGAATTTCACCTTATGAAGCAGGAGGGAGTGTTAGATCATTTGTGTTTCTGTTTCCGAGATACTTGTAAAAGTTGGTTGGTGGTGCCATGATTGCTTGTGCCATATCTTTCCCTGTATTTATAAACTAATTGTAAAAGGCTTCCTCAGTAACAGGAAACCATTTGGCTTGTCACTCAGTGTAAAGCCATGTGAAGTGGAAGGAAGAGTAATAACTAGTGGTGGCAGGGATGAGAGAAATAGGAAGAGAGGAGGACAGACACAGAACAGGAATGATAATTAGGCAGCACTCCATAAATCAAGATCTATCTACAATCAGTGAATGGGGACAAAACAACTTTGTCTCTTTTAATGCTAGTAAAACTAAATATATACAGTTTACTAATAGACAGATATTGCCAGATTCGTACATTACCTTCAGTGCTACTAATATTCCCATCTCCAAAAGTATTGAAATTCTAGGTGTCTCACTTAACAGTGCCCTCAGCTGGACCTCTCATGTCAGATCACTTGCTAAAACCGCCTCAAAGAAACTTGGATTATTGTACAGAGTCCGTAACTTCTTCGCCGATGAGCAGTTAGCTATAATTTATAAGAGTCATGTGCGCTCTCAGCTTGAATATTGCTCACCCTTGTGGAATGGTTGTGGAGAGGTTGCATTAAGACAACTAGACAAAATTCAGAACAAAGCTGTTAGAATCATTAACAACCCTGCCATTACATATAAACTACCTCCCCTGCAAGTAAGAAGGAATGTTGCCTCCCTTGCATTATTTTACAGATATTTTTTGGCAAATGCTCAGACGAAGTTGCGTCCATGGTGCCACCTCTCCATGCCTTCCCTCGTGCTACACGGGCATCTGGTAGCGCTCATGACTGGAATGTCACTCAACCATATTGCACAACTTCTGCCTATCAGAATTCTTTCATTCCCCGAACTGCATCTCTCTGGAACTCGCTTCCCCAGAGTTGTTTTCCTCCAAATTTCAACCTACAACTGTTCAAGTCTAACTGTTACAGATATTTTATGAACAGAGGACACCAGTAATCTGGTGTATGGATTATTTTTTTTTTACCCATTTGTTTTTCCTTCCTCCGTTCTGTTATTTATAAAAAAAAAAAAAAAAAAAGTGAGTGGATGATGGTTACCCCCACCTACCACCATGTTCAGTATAATTTAACAAAATAGCAGCAGTGTTTGTGTGGTGTACAAAAGGAACAATATTTAACATTATGTATCAGATGAAATGTATGCAGTGTTGGTTGTGTGTGTTTGTGTTTGGCTGTAGGTATTTGTATGTGATTTACCCTGTGCTTGTACTGACAGGCCCACCACAACATCCTGGCTGGGGCTGGTCTGGTGCTGGGCCTTAAGTTTAACCACAACATCCTGGCAGGGGCTGGTCTGGTGCTGGGCCTCAGGTTGACTGAGTCAAGTAATAACCAGGCCTTTGATGTACTGTGGAAATACACCACTATGTTCACAGACTTCACTAAGAGGTAAATTTCAGTGGGATGAGATGGAGTGGAGAGGTATATGAGAGAGGGGTGTGTGAACTGGGAGGAAGGCAGTGAAATGGTGGGGAACAGGGTGACATGGAGGCGATTTGTTTGTGGCCACCCGTTACGAGATTGAGGTGTCAGGCAATAGATAGATATATGGATTTATTTAATTTAGCTGTGTAGCTTTGGATGATGAGTTTTCTTGTGAGTAGTAGTAGTAGTAGCAGTAGTTCTGGCCCCAGGGTCTTCTGAAATGTGAACCCAGTGGACTGCAGACTTAAGTTCCCTTTCTCCTACAGTCCACCATCCTCATTTTGAGAGGATGGGGAAGTAGTTGAGGGACGATTCTATAGGCAGGCCTTTGAGCTGCCCAGATCACATGAAGGCATCCTTCTTTAGTGCCTTCCTTGTGTATTAGCTGGAGTAATTATATGTGTTAGCTGTTATGAGCCCCCTCCACAAATACTCATCATTACTCTCTTCACAAGTCCATCCATCCATCACAAGTCATTTTTTATTATTAATGAGTGAGAAAGGGTGACATAGACCAACTAACAGATATGTCATTTTCTCAGGAGTGTTACTGAGCTGGCAGGACAATCAACTTTGTAAACCTGTTTGAACACATCCCTACTGGCACTGTCCCTGGTGATGGCTGGTACTGTCCCTGGTGATGGCTGGCACTGTCCCTGGTGAACGCTGGCACTGTCCCTGGTGATGGCTGGTACTGTCCCTGGTGATGGCTGGTACTGTCCCTGGTGATGGCTGGCACTGTCCCTGGTGATGGCTGGTACTGTCCCTGGTGATGGCTGGCACTGTCCCTGGTGATGGCTGGTACTGTCCCTGGTGATGGCTGGCACTGTCCCTGGTGATGGCTGGTACTGTCCCTGGTGATGGCTGGTACTGTCCCTGGTGATGGCTGGTACTGTCCCTGGTGATGGCTGGTGAGGCTGATCTGTGTGTTGTGTGTATCGTCCAACATCTCTGGTCACGCGTTGGTCCTGCTGCTTCTACTGTTGGGTTATATGTGTTGCCTTAACCCCTTGGTCTTGAGGATATTTTGGCTACCGGTACTTATAGATAATTTTATTCATGTTAGTGTAATGCTGTATGGTAGTGAGACCTGGGCACTAAAGGAGGAGGATATTCGCCGGCTCAGACGTACAGAAATGACAATGATTAGGTGGATGTGCAGTGCGTCCCTGCATCCAAGGCCTGGAGGGGCTGGGTTTACGATGGAAGAGTTGAGAGGTAGGATGGGACTGGAGTGTATTGGTGTTGTGATGAGGAGAGGTAGATTGAGATGGTTTGGACATGTGGAGAGGATGGGGGATGATAATTGGGTGAGGAAGGTGAGAAGTGTTAATATTGGGGGTGGGATTATGAGGGGTAGACCGAGAAGGACATGGGACGAGGTCATTAAGTGTGACCTTAGGGTTAAGGGACTGAACAGGGAGGCTGCAATGGATCGTGCAGCATGGAGAGCCGCCATTAGGTGACCAAGGCTGACGCATGCAAGCATGTTGGAGCCTTTAAAAACGAAAACGATTAGGAGACATTGCCAAAGAGCAGCAATCTGGTAAACAAGGCTGACCAAGGCAAGAATGGAATATGTTTTGAAAGTATAAGTATGATTTGTATATGTGGTTGGCATCACTAGTGGGGTGGGGCCAGAAAATGTGAAATCTTGCAAGAGTTGATGCCTAATCCAACTTGGGTGCACTCAGTTGATTTATTAGAGGATAGAGCCTTGTTGAGATGTACAGTATTTTGGCTAACACATTGAGCCTTGTTTAGATATACAGTATTTTGGCTACCAGTAAATTTAACCCTGACAGTCAAAGGGTTAACTTGCAAACCCATTCTTCTCCTCTTTCCAGGTACGGCTGCCACCTGGTAATTCACCTGGCCCTGGGGTTGCTGTTCCTGGGTGTTGGGAGGTTCAGCCTGGCCACCACCATCATGGCTGTGGCTTGCCTCCTCATGGCCTGCCTTCCCAAGTTGGCCACACACTCCATCAACCGCCTGCTGCCGCCTCCAGGTCACACCACTGACTTTGTTACATATTTCAAAGGCTTGATTGATGTGTGAAATAATGGCAGTGTTGTGGATGGCATTGTTAGCACCTCATCTGTAGCAGTTGGTTACATACTCCATATTAACACAGGTGCTGTAGAGGGATGCCTTCGTGTGGTAGCACTGATATAACTGGTCTGCTACACTGCCTGGTTAGGCAAACTTCCCTCACCTCCCTCCCTGTTTCCCAAAAGGTGGCTGGTGGACCACTGAAGAAGGGGTACTTTAGCCTGCAGTCCACAAGCTAACATTTCAGATGAAATTAGGGCTGCTGCTACACTACCTTAACATTCTCTTTTATGATACTTACATTATATTGATGTAATTGTATCAGTAACACCAGGATATTGGGATGTAATATGCAGAAGAGGTGTAATATGCAGAAGCCATCCATCATTCAGTCCTATGTCACCCCATGAGGAGTGTAGGAGCCTGGGGCTAGGCAAGTTGGTTCTGACATTTAAGATGAGAGTGACCAGCCTCACTCATCCCTGAGTGGCATTACATGAACAATAAACCCCAACCATCCCATAGATATAAATCTACTTAGGCTCAATCTGATTGGAGCACAATAATTACCCAGTAAACCACCAGGCACCATAATTTGGTTATATAGTTACCACCCAGCATAGTAAATAGTTTCCTGTTGTACAGGAAACCATTTGCCTTGTCACTCAGTGTAGAATCATCAGTAGGGAGAAGGAAGAGGAAAGAATGAAGGAAAGACAGAAGAGGGAGTATGCAGAAGCAATCTCAGATTTTTCTGTCAACATTGTCTAACTACTCTTCTGAAGCAGTTAGCAGGTTTTGGCATATGACTGTGCTTTCAGTCCATTGAAAACATTACCTGTACCCTGCCCCACCTTTATGTATGTGCGAATGCCTATGTCTGTGAGGTTTAGTCAGGATTCCGAGGTCTTGAATAGTGCCTAAATGAATGTTTGTTTCATGCATGTGGCCAGACTCTTTATTTTTTATTCATGCCATTCAGGAGTGGGAAAGAGGTATAAATGATGATGATGCTGGTGATTCTTTGTGGTGTAATATATGTGTACTAACGGGTGTTGTGTTATCTGTGTGTGTTGGCTGCTGAGCCCAAGGCCATGCTGGTAGACGTTAACACCAGTCGCCTCTGTCATGTCAAGGTGATGTTTGGTAAGACACACCATCACATCACTTTCATATTCCCTCTTTCCATGTTTCTCAGTCCTTCATAACCTGTTGTACTTTTTCCATATTTCTGGACCTGCCTTATCCCCATTTGCTAATGAGAACTGTACTTTCCTCTTGGCCAAAGTGCCTGGAACTGACAACATTGGCAGAGAGTGTTAGTGCTGGTGGTGTTTTGGTGATGACTTGGTGGTCTGGATAGGTTTACATTCTACAGGTAAAAAATAAACAACATGAGAGGAAACTGTGCAACTTATTTTTATGCCAAAACTTTTTCTCCTCTCAATTTACCTCAGAATCTGAAGATTTCATTGTGACAGTTGGCTTTTTAAGGAGTCATGTATGATTTTTTTGAAAAACACACTAGCAGTGACCTTTGATGTTGTACTGTCAGGAAAGTTGACACACAAACAGCCTACTGTACTGTATATAACATTCAAACTCCACTACCATCCCATCCAGATTTCAAGGAACGTGTATCCTGGAGTGAAGTACAGTACGAGGTGGTGGTGCCAACGCTGCTTCCTTTGAGTAAACTGTCCACAGTGACCCTGGAAGCAGACATCCCTGACCACCACTATTGGCCCATCACCTTGACCCGAGGCCACGCTAGCTGTGACCTTCTGGCTTGGCTGCTGAGATCTGGGGCAGGTGTAGCGGTTAAACTTTGAGATGGCCGCCACCCTTATACCAGAACCAACACCCCTATACCAGAACCAACACCTCTATTATCAGAACCAGCACCCCTCATCCTGCTGCTGCTGCTACCCTGCCAGCACCTTTATTTACAACTGATCCAGCTGCTTGTTGGACCATTAAGGTATGTTGGTTGGTAAATTGTGACAGACACATTGGTCTTCCCACACAGATTTTCCCTTGCACATTCAGTCTGTACAGTTTGCCATCCATTTCATTTCCCTGTGTGAAAATATCTGATGTACTTATATGAATACTTTATTAATAATCTTGGTGTTCATTCATGTTAATAATCTTGCTGTCCATTCATGTTAATAATCTTGGTGTTCATTCATGTTAATAATCGTGGTGTTCATTCATGTTAATAATCTTGGTGTTCATTCATGTTAATAATCGTGGTGTTCATTCATGTTAATAATCTTGGTGTTCATTCATGTTAATAATCTTGGTGTTCATTCATGTTAATAATCTTGGTGGTCATTCATATTAATAATCTTGGTGTTCATTCATGTTAATAATCTTGGTGGTCATTCATGTTAATAATCTTGGTGTCCATTCATGTTAATAATCTTGGTGTCCATTCATGTTAATAATCTTGGTGGTCATTCATGTTAATAATCTTGCTGTTCATTCATGTTTTTCCTAATGTGAAAATCCTTTACTTACTTGTATGCATCACTTTACACTTTCTTTGACACATCAGTCTACTTATTTAACTTGATGGGTGAATAAGAGTTGGGATGAATTGATGTAGTTATTTATTTGTCAAACACTTCCAGAGCTGTGTACTTAGGTCAGTGGCTGCTCTGCTCAGCTGGTACATGTTGGTGGAACATCACCCTCATGGTCAGCAGCATCAACCAGTACGTCATCCTCGTCATCAACCAAACCATCATCATCATTCAGGTCTTTGGGGTGATGTAGAGGCTGCAGCAATGAGAGGAGAGAAGAGGACAATGAAAATGGGTTCACTGCAGCACTTATGACAGTTGTATACAAGTACCTGTCTGTTGGAATGCCCGGCCGTACCCAACCCCCTGGCAGCACTACAGGTAATATTTATTATTTGTCAGTGTAATGCACAACTCATGCCCCAGCACCACACAACACATTTATTATATTTTGTCAGTGTAATGCACAAATCCTGCACCAGCACCACACAACACATTTAAGTGTAATGCACAAATCCTGCACCAGCACCACACAACACATGTAGTAGTGTGCTAAAGCACATCTGAAATGTGAACCCAGTGAACTGTGGGCTGAAGCTGCCCTCCTCCTGCAGTTCACCATCCACTTTTCTGGGGATAGGGAGGCAGCTGAGGAATGTTTGTCAAACCTGGCAGTGGAGCTGACCAGTACACCACATGAAGGCATCCCTCTTTATATACTTTACTAAGCTTAAATTGTTTGTAAAATGGCTTGTGTGCTACATCTGTCTTTACTTTGTGTTAACAAACACTATATAATAAAGTCATGTAAACTTATGGAGCTTTGTTCATGCTGTTATTATGGTAGGAACCATTATAAATACTTGCCAGTGTATACCTGACATTACAACAGTTGGGACAAGATTAAGATATCAAGTATCCTGGTGTTTGGTACAAGATTAAGATATCAAGTATCCTGGTGTTTGGTAACATGTTGGGAATAATTTTCTGTGAACTGGTGGGTTAATCAAGGACATAAATTACTAGCCATGAAGGGAGGGTGAAGAACGAGAGACTGGCTAGGAGTGTGTGTGCATGAGATTGAGGGGGAGACTGGGGGTAAGATGGGAGGATGAACTGGAAAGATAAATGAGAGAGGAGGATATGAGTTGGAGGGAGGGCAGCCAAAGGACAGGGCAATGTGGAAGTAGTTTGTTTCTGGTCACCCCATAAAGGATTAAGGCTTCTGGCAATAGTGATATAAATTATTCCTATGTATTGCCAGCAGCATTAATCCTTTAAGGGTTACTTCACTCGTGTTTATAGTTGTTGTATGCAATCAGTAGCCAGAGTCAGGATTTTGAGGATGTGGTTGCAATTCCAGTAGCTTTTCTTGGGGATCTTTATGCATCCATTACAATAGATATTCATTATTGTAAGGCATATGTTAATTTTGTTTGTGTGTTTTAGATATAACTAACCTTTACTCTTGTTTAAAATTGCCCTATATGGTACAGATAGTACTATAGGTGTAAGTTGGTGGTGGTTAAACATCCAGTACCTATTTTTCCCCATAGGTTATGTACTCTTTCATACGAACAGATTTCCATAAACGTAACTACTCATACCATCAGGATCTCTTTTGTATTAGGGTTTTGTATGTGTAACTACATTGCCATTTTGAGTAGTGCATGTGTGGATGATAGAGAAAAAGTTGAGTGGTGCCTCTAATACTTATACAGTAAGTGTAGGTGTTACAGTAGGAGTTAAGAAGTGCTAAAGGGAATATGATTAACCAATTTGTATTTGTTAGGTGATGTGTTAATGACTGTGGCATATGTCACTGGGTATGCTGTTTGATTGTTATACTCTCTCTCTCTGATGGGGAGGAAGGGGGATCCTATCTCATCCCGTTTCTGTGGTGGGAATTGGGGGAGAAATATTGAGATGCTGTGTATGAACTGGCAGTTCTAGTGGTGTGTCTGGCCTCTCCAGTTTGTTATATTAACCCAGGCAGAATATAGTCATCTGTATATAGCAGGAATATACAGTTCTGAAAATCAGTGTAACTGCAGAGAAGGGGTTAAAGTGCCATGTTATCCCACAGGACATTCGGCAAATATCAGATCTGAGCCTGCAAGCAGGATTGTTAGTGTGGCAGCTGAAACTGATCAGCCAAGCTGGCCCCTTCCTCCACCCTGTCACCCCTCATCCCCTGGCCTTCCCACCATCCACTGTGGAGGGGCAGCAGCAACACACAAGGCCTGCCCATCATCCACTGTGGAGGGGCAGCAGCAACACACAAGGCCTGCCCATCATCCACTGTGGAGGGGCAGCAGCAACACACAAGGCCTCTAGTGTTGCCCAAACAAGCACTGTCTCCTAGTAAACGCCTCCAGTCACTCACCGATACCTGGATGATGCAGGGTTAGTCATATCTGCCTGGGTTTGCTGTCACTGTATGCAATTACCTTTGTCTGTATGTGTCCAGCTGTGTATTTATCACAAGGTTAACGAAACTTCACTGATATATCTGCATGATGCAGTGTTTGTCAGGTGGATTTATATTACTGACAAGTCTGGCATGTCATTTTTGGCATAGTTGTTACTGTTTTTATTAGTCATCCATCATCCAATCCTATGTTGCCCCATGAGGAGCGTAGGAGTCCGGGGCTAAGCAAGTTCGGCCTGACATTTAAGATGAGAGTGACCAGCCTCACTCATCCCTGAGTGGCATTGCATGAGCAGTAATCCCCAACCACCCCTTGGATATAAACCTTCACCGGCTCAATCCGATTGGAGTGCCTGAATGAGTCACTAAACCACCAGGCGCCATAATTTGATTATGTGGTGACTTTACACTCCCTCTTTTGTCTTTCTTTCCTTCATTCTTTCCACTTCCTTCTGCCTGTGGGTGACTCTACACTAAGTAAGAAGCCAAATGGTTTCCTTTACACCAGGAAATCATTTACTACGCTGGGTGGTAACCACATAACCAAATTTTGGCGCCGGGTGGTTTAGTGGGTAATTAAGGGGCTCCAATCGGATTGAGCCGGTGCAGGTTTATATCCAAGGGGTGGTTGGGGTTTATTGCTCATGTAATGCCACTCAGGGATGAGTGAGGCTGGCCACTCTAATCTTAAATGTCAGCACCAACTTGCCTAGCCCCGGGCTCCTACGCTCCTCATGGGGCAACGTAGGATTGGAAGATGAATGGATGGAATTGATTTACATTTGTTTATCTTTTTTCACCGGCCAAGAATTCAAAAGACATAACTGGAGGAGTTAAATATGGCTTTCAGACACTTTATCACTAGAGGTTCATATAATACTGAAGTAAATAATTTGGCAATAGTGAGGGTATATTTCAAGAAACTACTGAAGTTTAACCTTTTGTGCTTTGGACATCAAACCTTTCAGTATTGTGATGTCTTTTACTTTTAAAATTCATTCTTCTAACAATTTTATTGAACTGTGACAAATCACTTATAGACAAGATGCAAGTACTCTCTTAAAAAATACAGTACATTTAAGTTGTCTGTGGATAATGTTTTGTGATTTGGACCTAAACCTTTCAGTATGATAATGTATTGTTTATTTATTTATTTTTTAAAAATTCTTTAACAGTTTTATGAAACTGAGACAAACTTCCTATAGACAAGATGCTGCTAGTACTCTCTTCAAAGCAAAATGCAGTTAATATAAATTATCTGTGGATAATGACAATAAATAGTCTTCAGACATCATACCGAAAGGGTCAGGTATAATATTTTATTGGTACCCACATAATGAACAGTTTTTATCAACTGATCTTAAGATTGAAACTTCTTTACTGGGAACTTTTCTGTAAACAGTTGTCAGTACTCTTACTCCCTCAGTGTCAGCCTCTTTCTCCTCCTCCTCTCTAAATACCAGCCTCTTCTCTCACTCTCTCTTCCCTCAGTGTTAGTAATTTCCTTCTCCTCCCTTTCTCTCTCAGTGCCAGCCCCTCCCTCCTCCCCCACCCTCTACCTCTGTTACAGAGACTTATTCCTCGCCCCCCTCACATTTGCAGCTTTCTCCTCCTCCCCCTCTTTTCTTGGTGCACTTTCCTTACTCCTCACTTCCTCCTTTCTCAATGCCCTTTCCTTACACCTCCTTCTCCCTCCCCCCTCTCACTTGTAGCCTTCTGCTTCTCCCTCATTTCAGTGCCCACCCCTTTCTGTCTCTTTCGCTGCCAGCTCCTAATTCCTCCTCGTTTCTGTCTCAGTGCCAGCCCCTTCTTCCTTTCATCTCCATCTCATTGCCAGCCTCTTCCTCCTCCATTGTGTGTGTGTGCCAGCTCAGTACTCCTCCTCCTTTCCTTCTATCACATTGCCAGCCCCATCCTCCTCCATTCTCCTCCCTCAGTGCCAGTTCCCCCTCCTCCTTTTCTCATAGTGCAAGCCTCTTCCTCTTCATTCTTGTCATCTTCTGTCTCAGTTCCAGCCTCCTCCTCCTCCCTTCACCCCCTCAGTGCCAACACTTCCCATATTCAAGAAAGAGCCACTGGTCACTTGCATGGTAATCTAGCCTGGACTAAGTAGAGTAGACCCAGGCACCTGTGTTGCTGATGGGGCACTGAAGGATATAATATTGGTTGGATGAGGGATTATTAACAATTTTATTATTAATTTGTTTTTAACCAGTTCTGTTGCAAATGTTATGCTACCAATCAAGAGTTATTCATTTGATCCCATTCACAACATAGGTGTGAGGACAAGTGATCAGCTGCCTTAAGAGTGAGACAGACTGCCACTTGACACCTAAGTGTGCCTTCATACCCACCCTTCATGATCTTCCCACACCCTTTGATATACAAGGTAATTAAGGTATTGAAGTTTACAGTTGTTTTTATTTTGAGTAAAATACATTTTAGGTCCACTGGATTAAAAAAAAAAAAAATACCTTGTAGGTCCACTAGATTAAAAAGTATCTTTTTCCTTCTATATAATTTGTCTTGTTTGTGAAAGTTGTAATATTGGTAGTAATGGTGGTTGTGTTTATCATAATAAAAATAATTATAATGGTAGAAGGTGGGGGAGCAGCCATCCTCTCCCTTCTGTCAGTCTCTTCCCCCATTCAGTGTAGTCTCCCCACACCCACCCCCTCATGATAATGATAATAATAATTGAAGATGGGGGAGCAGCCAACCTTTCTCTATCCCCCCTCCCACCTGATAGTGACCCCCCCCCCCCTCTTTTCCCTTGATGTAGTCCCCATCTCTCTACTTGATGTAGTCCCCATTCCTTCCCCTCCTCTCTCTACTTGATTTAGTCCCCCCCCCCTCTACTTGATGTAGTTCCCCATCCCCCCTATCTGCTTGATGTAGTCCTCATCCCCTCTACTTGATGTAATGCCCCATCCCCCCACTCTCTGCTTGATGCTTTCTCCATCCCCCTGTCTCCTTAATGTATCTCTCTCATGTAGTGCCCCTGAGTGACAGTTGAACTGGTTTGCTATACACCATGTCATTTGCTATGGTGGCTGGTGGTTCAGTGGGTTAAGGTGGTCCAGCTGGATGGACACTGTAAGGGTTACATCTGAGGGGTGGGCAAGTGAGGCTGGTAACCGTTGCCTCGTTGGCACTGAGTACCTCCAGCTGCCTGTGTAGAGAACAAAATGGCATTAGATGTTGTATTAATGTAACTCTTAGGGCCATATTCTTGTCAGTTAAGGAAGTTGCCTGGCATCTTTTCCTTAGCTAATTATTTTTGGATAGAGCTGGTTACTATCAGTTTGTATGGTGTGTCATGTATGCTGAGTATGGAGGTGTTGTAATAATTTAAATGACACAAGAGGATAGTAAGGCATAATAGCAGAATAATCACTTAAGAAAGATATTAGGCAGTTTCTTCAACTGAGGAGATTATGGGCCTTGTCAACCCCTCTCCCCCTCCCCCAATCCTACCACTCATCCAATAATATTTTTTAGTTAGGGTTGAGATGATTACTATTATTGTTTTTCATCCTCACTACCCATTACTATTATTGTTTTTTCATCCTTACCACCCATTACTATTATTGTTTTGTCATCCTTACCACCCATTACTATTATTGTTTTTTCATCCTCACTACCCATTACTATTATTGTTTTTCATCCTCACTACCCATTACTATTATTGTTTTTTCATCCTTACCACCCATTACTATTATTGTTTTTTCATCCTCACTACCCATTACTATTATTGTTTTTTCATCCTCACTACCCATTACTATTATTGTTTTTTCATCCTCACTACCCTAACTCCACTAAAAGATCCGGTGGGATCCAGAACCAGAAAGCATCTAAGCAGGATTTTCTTATTTTGTTGTATCCAGATGTTGTAGAGGGAAGCCTTCATGCAGTGGCACTGATATAACCATGTACCCAGTCTTGTTATCCCCTGACAGGAGGAGGATTGACTGCAAGATAAGAGTTTGTAGTTCACTGGTTCACCTTCAGAGGAGCCTGGGACTACAGCAGCAGGAAAAACATCATATTGATAAAGATGATCAGTTATTTATGATCATCAGCACAATAAGAAATATTACCATCATATTGATCTTTTTTCCTGCTGTACTGTAACACTAGGGCCCATATTGTCATCAGTTAACTTCCTAATATCTCTACCTATGCAGTTATTCTGCTTATTACTGTAGTAACACAGTGTCTCTCTCCCTACCAGGCTGCAGCAATCCACTCTCCCTGTTGTCTAAGCTCCCCAACTCACTGCTTCCAACATCCGTCATATCATCACTAGTTAAAGTTTTACTTATTGACAATAGGTAGAAGGTGGTCATGCAAATACTGCAGGTGTGTTTTGTACATATAAATGGTTGTATATTAATTGAACTGGACTAAAGTGATTATGTACAGGACATTTTTACATTGCAGGTTGTGTGTGTGTGAGGTTCCATCATTGCTTTCTTTCTTTCTCTCTCTCTCTCTTTTTAATCCCAGGTTAGAGCTGTAGTACATATATAAAGACAGACTTGTGCTTAATGCTCAGCATGTTTCTTAGACACAGACATGAGTAAAGGTGGATCAGTGGATCTTTTTCTAAATGCTCCATTATGTCAATTTCTATTACCCTTTGCATCAGGAGGACAATTGTCTAAAGCTGTTACAAGTAGTTAATTGAAACTAAGTCACTGGTGTGTGCTGGCAAAAAATTAATGGCTTCTGAACACTTCACACTGAATGTTTACTGAGGCCATTCAGTATGGGGCATAAAATGTTTGCTTTCAGAGACAACACTGCAAAAGCCAGTCAGTTTGCCATTAGTTTCTTGTGATGGCCTGAATAAGTTAACATAAAATAGATCCACAAAGGCTTCAAAGAATGTCAGAATAATAGTTTGTCTCAATGCACAACCAATATTGCTGTACTGTTTTTACTCTAACTTGGCCTAAAATTAATCTCTTTTCTATTTTCATTGTACAGTAGTTGTAATGAGATTACCTAGAATATTGTGCTAGTCATGAAGAAGTGCTATGAAAATGATGTGTTCCTGGCATTGAAAGTTAAGGTGAGGAGAGTATAGCTATGTACTGTATATGTATAGTAAGTGAATGTTTTGTATAAATAAACTCTTGTATGTACCTTTCTAAAAATTTGTTTCAGTTGCCTGTCTATACCCTATTTACCTGAACTTCGCCCAAATTTCTTTCAGTCTTTTATTCTTGTGCTAAGTATTGTTTGGAGTACAGCCCTGTGTGATGTTGGTATTGTCAGTCAGTTATAACATTGGTCTGTATCACTGTATAATGTATTAGTGTACAATGTAACACTAAAGTTGCCACTGCTCAAGCTGGCAGCAAAATAGTAATAACATCATATGAAAGGACATCAAAACTTACAGATTTAAACTTTTAAAAAAATATATAACCATTTTTGGGGGGCCAGTGATTATATTGCAGTGGCATCTTTAGTACTGTTCCTTTATACAAAGGAAAAGGGGAGCGAGAAGTATGTGGTAACCATAGGGGTATATGCCTTCTTAGTGTGACTGGTAAAATATATAGTAGAATACTCATTGATAGGGTTAGGCATATGACAGAGGAGCTAGTTGGAGAAGAACAAGGGGGATTTAGAAAGGGAAAAGGGTGTGTAGATCAGATATTTGTTCGAAGATGTTTAGTGGAGAAGTATCTAGAGAAGGGAAGGAAAGTGTATGCTGCCTTCATGGACTTGGAGAAAGCTTATGACAGAATAGATAGGCAAGGTATGTGGAAGGTATTAAGAATATATGGAGTGGAGGGGAAATTGTTGAGTGCTGTGAAGAGTATGTACGAAGGAGCTAGGGCTACGGTGTGAATGGATGGTGAGCTGAGTGAGTTCTTTGATCTCAGTGTGGGACTGAAACAGGGTCATGTGATGTCTCCATGGCTGTTTAATATATACATGGATGGGGTTGTAAAGGAGGTGCAAGGTAGGGCAGTGGATGTGGGGGTGGCTCTTATGAATGAGGGTGAGATTTGGAAACTTGCGGTGTTGCTGTTTGCTGATGATACAGTATTGTTGAGTGAAGATGAATGGGAGTTGCAAGGTTTGGTGAATGAATTTGGGACAGTGTGTAGGAGGAGGAATCTGAAAGTTAATGTAAACAAAAGTAAAGTTATGGTGTTTGAGAGGAATGAAGTCACAGAGTGTGCAGTGAGGTTGGATGGTGAGGATATGGAGAATGTGAGTGCATTCAAGTACTTGGGTAGTGTGATGAGTAAGGATGGAACTTTGGGGGATGAAGTGCGTGAAAGGGTACAGCAGGGAAGGAAGGTTGTTGGTACACTGAAAGCGGTGATGAGAAATAGGGAGGTGAGTATGGAAGTTAAGAAGTCACTGCATGATAGTACTGTGATCCCTACCCTGACATATGGAAGCAAGCGTGGACCTTGCAAGAGGGGAACAAGTCAAGAGTGAGAGCAGTGGAAATGAGTTACTTGAGAGGAGCATGTGGAGTGACGTGGAGGGACAGGTTGACGAATGAAGAAGTGAAGGAACGTTGTGGGGTGGATGTGGATGTGGTTGAGAAGATTAGGAGAAATACACTGAGGTGGTTTGGACATGTGAAGAGAATGGAGAATGAAAGACTGACTATGAGGGTGTATGTAGGTGAGGTGGAGGGAGGGAGAGGGAGGGGTAGACCGAGGATGATGTGGAGGGATGGAGTTCAGAGGTATATGAGGGAGGGGGGAGTGAGTTGGGGGGAGGGCAGTCAAATGATAGGTGACAGAGCGACTTGGAGGCGTTTTGTCTGCGGCTACCCTTTGCGGGATTAGGACGTCGGGCTATAGATAGATAGATAGTATACAGAAAGTCCTTTGAGATGGCATTAGGAGAGACACTGAGGTGGTTTGGCCATGTGTGGAGGATGGAGCATAAGAGACTAACTAGGAGAATGTATGGGAGTGAGGTGGAGAGGAGGAGGACGAGGAGGAGATGGAGGGAGACTTATGAAGAGGGCTGCCTGTGCTAGGAGGAGGGCTGCCTGTGTTAGGAGGAGGGCTGTGTTAGGAGGAGGGCTGTGTTAGAGGAGGGCTGCCTGCGTTAGGAGGAGGGCTGTGTTAGGAGGAGGGCTGTGTTAGAGGAGGGCTGTCTGTGTTAGGAGGAGGGCTGTGTTAGGAGGAGGGCTGTGTTAGAGGAGGGCTGCCTGTGTTAGGAGGAGGGCTGTGTTAGGAGGAGGGCTGTGTTAGAGGAGGGCTGTGTTTGAGGAGGGCTGTCTGTGTTAGGAGGAGGGCTGTGTTAGAGGAGGGCTGTCTGTGTTAGAGGAGGGCTGTCTGTGTTAGGAGGAGGGCTGTGTTAGGAGGAGGGCTGTGTTAGAGGAGGGCTGTCTGTGTTAGGAGGAGGGCTGTGTTAGAGAAGGGCTGGCTGTGTTAGGAGGAGGGCTGTGTTAGAGGAGGGCTGTGTTAGGAGGAGGGCTGTCTGTGTTAGGAGGAGGGCTGTGTTAGAGAAGGGCTGTCTGTGTTAGGAGGAGGGCTGGCTGTGTTATCCAAGCCACTGTAGGTACTGTACAAGTGGTGGCCTTTTATCCAAGCCATTATCAGTGTAGTTATGGTTATTCCTTTGCCTTATGCCTTAAAGGAGACCCAAACACCGATTCCTTTGACACCTTTGGCATTGTCATCAAAGCCGCTCTACGTTCCAGGCTTATGTCACAGTCACCCTTGCCAAAAGCCATCAGGGGTTTTCTGTTAGGTAGACACTGCCCCCTTATCAAAGCTTATTACTGCTCTGAATGTGGCCCAGAAACAATACTCTACTTCTTCGTGACGAGCATTGTTCTGAATTAGTCTTAAGTGTTCTAGGTGGCTCTGGAGATATCGTAACAACTCTTCCTTAGCGACTTAATACAACTTAATACTGTATATGCAATACAAGTCAGTCTGCCCTTGTTTATTACTGG
Source organism: Coenobita brevimanus (assembly GCF_032717465.1). Taxonomy (NCBI): domain Eukaryota; kingdom Metazoa; phylum Arthropoda; class Malacostraca; order Decapoda; family Coenobitidae; genus Coenobita; species Coenobita brevimanus. The sequence goes on from NW_027642878.1 coordinate 113,765, forward strand.
TACCAAATAACTAAAATACAGCACCAGTTCTGGCCGCAATCCTACCAGGGCCGTGGTGGCCGAGTGAGTAGAAAGGTGGCCTGCCACCTTGAAGACCCGGGTTCAAATCCCGGGAGATAGAGGTATGTTTAAACATGTGGCAGTGTCCTTAGTGGCCTGTCATTTGGACCCGGGTTCGACTCCCGGTTGACTTAGAGGTTAATTAAGGTTGTTTGGCAGTCACGTAGTGACCTGGCGGGGGTGTGGGCAGTCACGTAGTTGAACTGCCGGGGGGGGAATGTAAAAGTCTACACTTACACACACACACTCACACAAGACACGCACACATCTACCAAGACAGACATACAGAGACACACACAGTAAGACAGACAAACCTATCTACAGCAGAACACATGCATCAGGGTGGGGTGTGGAAAGTAGGGAGGTTTTATTTCAAAGTCCAAAAAAAGGGTATACCTTTTTTGGACTTTGAAATAAAACCCCCCTACCTTCCACGCCCTACCCTGATGCACTATTTTGTGTGTGTCTGGCTGTACGTGTGTGGAGTGCTTGAGTGTGTCTTCAAGTATGTGAGTTCGTGTAAGTATGCATGTGTGTAGCAAGTCACTACGGACCCGCCACAAATATTGTTAAACTTTCATCTCTGTCCTCCCAGGGATCGAACCCGGGTCACCTGATTTAGAAAGCCAAGCCTATATAGACTCGGCCATCACGCCCATACGTAACGGGGATCAAAAACTGCTACTGTATTTTCCTAAGTTGTTACCTTCAAAAAAACAAAGTAATATTAAAGTGTACCATGCAGAATAAGTTGCTAAGGAAGCGTTGTTACGATCTAGAGGCACTTAGAATGCATAAGACTAATTTAATGCTAGTCACGAAGAAGTAAAGAGTATCGTATATCTACTTACATACAGTATAGGAAGCAAATAAAACAGGACTTAAGTGTTTTTTTTCTCGTTTTTATTTTGCATGCTTTCCGATACTTTCCTGACCTTCCCTGTGTTATTTTTATTTACCGTATCTGTCAGGCTCCTATGCACTCGGCTGGACCAAATCCCCTCTTGTCAGCTGTAAAGAAATGCTAGAGTTATTCCAATCATGCGGGCGTTAGTGCTGACAATGTATTAACTCTCTAAGGCTCCTATGACTCGCCTTCAGCTCAGTAAAATCGTCTGGTTTAACTGCAATGTCACTAGAATTGTCCCGAGCAGCAGGGGGTTAATAAATGCCTAAGCTAACCCTCTAATGCTTGACAGTGCTCTATGTTCAGTTGACGGAGGGACTATGCTGTTTGGCTGAGAGAAATTCAAAGGAGTCTGGCAGAGATGATGCGATAAATACTCACACTATCCTGGCTATATATGCACTTGCCATCTCCCCATCTCCATTTCTGACCTGTAGCAAACACTAGAACACGATGCTAGTCACGAAGCAGTGCTGTGAAGTGGATGCAGGGCAGTAGTATTGTCTTTGCCTCTGAGCTACGGGAGTAACCTACAACAGGACGAAAAATTCCACCCACTTCATCTATACTTACGACTCAGCATTCAAGAGACAGACAGACAGACAGACAGAGAGGGCAATTTTAGGCCAAGTTAGAGTAAAATGAGAGGTCTGGACCGCTTGACCTCCTCCCGTCGCACAGTGCAGCAGTGACGCCATCTAATGCGTGGAATGCGCGAGTGCCAGGCCATTTCAGTACGAGGACGCATATCAGTTTTTCGAAATGGAGAGGTTAGATATAAATTCCAGTGAGTCCTTCCATAAGACAAGGCTACCTGAAGCTACATAACATCCTCTGGCGGTATCAGAAATAATGTATAATACATCTACACTATATAAAAACATCTGTCCACCTCCAGGACTCGATCCCTGGCGCCTAGAACAACGCATTCCATCTGCTGACGTCATTTTTTACTCTTTCTCATTGCCAGGCTTCAGAGGATTCCAAGCAGCTTAAGGAAACCCTCTCAAGATGATGGCACAGAAACCGTCTTCATTAACTGCCAGACTGAGAACGACTTATTACATTTGTTCTGACTAATATCACACCCCACCCAACCCCACTCCAACCCCCTGCACCTCGCCCAACCCAATTCCAACCCCCTGCACCTCACCCAACCCCCTCCTACCCCACCCAACCCCGATCCTGCCCCACTGCACCCCATCCAATCCCACTCCTACCCCACTGAACCCCACCCAACCCCCTCCTACCCCACTACATCCCACCCAACTCCCTCCTACCCCACCCAACCGCAATCCCACCCCACCCAACCCCACTCCTACCCCACTGCACCCAACCCAACCCCCTCCTACCCCACTGCACCCCACCCAACCCCCTCCTACCCCACTGAACCCCACCCAACCCCGATCCTATCCCTTTGCACCCCACCCAACCCCCTCCTACCCCACCCAACCCCATCCAACCCTCTCCTAGCCCACTGAACCCCACCCAACCCCGATCCTATCCCTTTGCACCCCACCCAACCCCAATCCTACCCCACCGCACTCAACCCAACCCCAATCCTACCCCACTGCACCCCACCCAACCCCACTCCTACCCCATTGCACCCCACCCAACCCCAATCCTACCCCACCGCACCCCACCCAGCCCCAATCCTACCGCACTGCACCCCACCCAACCCCAATCCTACCCCACTGCACCCCACCCAACCCCAATCCTACCCCACTGCACCCCACCCAACCCCACTCCACCCACTGAACCCAGTCCTACCCCACTGCACCCCACCCAACCCCCTCCTACCCCACTGCACCCCACCCAACCCCAATCCTACCGCACTGCACCCCATCCAACCCCACTCCACCCACTGAACCCAGTCCTACCCCACTGCACCCCACCCAACCCCAATCCTACCCTACTGCACCCCACCCAACCCCAATCCTACCCCACTGCACCGCACCCAACCCCAATCCTACCCCATTGCACCCCACCCAACCCCCATCCTACCCGACTGCACCCCACCCAACCCCAATCCTACCGCACTGCACCCCACCCAACCCCAATCCTACCCCACTGCACCCCACCCAACCCCAATCCTACCCCACTGCACCCCACCCAACCCCAATCCTACCCCACTGCACCCCATCCAACCCCAATCCTACCCCACTGCACCCCATCCAACCCCAATCCTACCCCACTGCACCCCATCCAACCCCAATCCTACCCCACTGCACCCCACCCAACCCCAATCCTACCCCACTGCACCCCACCCAACCCCACTCCTACCCGACTGCACCCCATCCAACCCCAATCCTACCCCACTGCACCCCACCCAACCCCAATCCTACCCCACTGCACCCCACCCAACCCCAATCCTACCCCACTGCACCCCACCCAACCCCAATCCTACCCCACTGCACCCCATCCAACCTCGCTCATACCCAACTGCACCCCATCTAACCCCGATCCCACTCCACTGCACTCCACCCAATCCCGATCCTACCCCACTGCACCCCACCCAACCCCGATCCTACCCCACTGCACCCCACCCAACCCCGATCCTACCCCACTGCACCCCATCCAACCCCAATCCTACCCCACTGCACCCCATCCAACCCCAATCCTACCCCACTGCACCCCACCCAACCCCAATCCTACCCCACTGCACCCCATCCAACCCCACTCCACCCACTGAACCCAATCCTAACCCACTGCACCCCACCCAACCCCGATCCTACCCCACTGCACCCCACCCAACCCCAATCCTACCCCACTGCACCCCATCCAACCCCAATCCTACCCCACTGCACCCCATCCAACCCCAATCCTACCCCACTGCACCCCACCCAACCCCACTCCACCCACTGAACCCAGTCCTACCCCACTGCACCCCACCCAACCCCAATCCTACCCCACTGCACCCCACCCAACCCCAATCCTACCCCACTGCACCCCACCCAACCCCAATCCTACCCCATTACACCCTACCCAACCCTAATGCTACCCCACTGCACCCCACCCAACCCCGATCCAACCCCACTGCACCCCACCCAACCCCAATCCTACCCCACTGCACCCCACCCAACCCCAATCCTACCGCACTGCACCCCACCCAACCCCAATCCTACCCCACTGCACCCCACCCAACCCCAATCCTACCCCACTGCACCCCACCCAACCCCAATCCTACCCAACTGCACCCCATCCAACCCCAATCCTACCCCACTGCACCCCACCCAACCCCAATCCTACCCCACTGCACCCCATCCAACCCCAATCCTACCCCACTGCACCCCACCCAACCCCAATCCTACCCCACTGCACCCCATCCAACCCCACTCCACCCACTGAACCCAATCCTAACCCACTGCACCCCACCCAACCCCAATCCTACCCCACTGCACCCCACCCAACCCCAATCCTACCCCACTGCACCCCATCCAACCCCAATCCTACCCCACTGCACCCCATCCAACCCCAATCCTACCCCACTGCACCCCACCCAACCCCACTCCACCCACTGAACCCAGTCCTACCCCACTGCACCCCACCCAACCCCCTCCTACCCCACTGCACCCCACCCAACCCCAATCCTACCGCACTGCACCCCACCCAACCCCACTCCACCCACTGAACCCAGTCCTACCCCACTGCACCCCACCCAACCCCAATCCTACCCCACTGCACCCCACCCAACCCCAATCCTACCCCACTGCACCCCACCCAACCCCAATCCTACCCCATTGCACCCCACCCAACCCCAATCCTACCCCACTGCACCCCACCCAACCCCAATCCTACCGCACTGCACCCCACCCAACCCCAATCCTACCCCACTGCACCCCACCCAACCCCAATCCTACCGCACTGCACCCCACCCAACCCCAATCCTACCCCACTGCACCCCATCCAACCCCAATCCTACCCCACTGCACCCCATCCAACCCCAATCCTACCCCACTGCACCCCATCCAACCCCAATCCTACCCCACTGCACCCCACCTAACCCAATCCAACCCCAATGCACCCCAACCTAACCCAATCCTACCCCAATCCTACCCCACTGCACCCCACCCAACCCCAATCCTACCCCACTGCACCCCATCCAACCCCAATCCTACCCCACCGCACCCCACCCAACACCGATCCTACCGCACTGCACCCCACCCAACCCCAATCCTACCCCACTGCACCCCAACCAACCCCGATCCTACCCCACTGCACCCCACCCAACCCCGATCCTAACCCACTGCACCCCACCCAATCCCGATCCTACCCCACTGCACCCCACCCAACCCCGATCCTACCCCACTGCACCCCACCCAACCCCGATCCTACCCCACTGCACCCCACCCAACCCCAATCCTACCCCACTGCACCCCACCCAACCCCAATCCTACCCCACTGCACCCCATCCAACCCCAATCCTCACCCCATCCAACCCCAATCCTACCCCACTGCACCCCACCCAACCCCAATCCTACCCCACTGCACCCCATCCAACCCCACTCCACCCACTGAACCCAATCCTAACCCACTGCACCCCACCCAACCCCGATCCTACCCCACTGCACCCCACCCAACCCCAATCCTACCCCACTTCACCCCATCCAACCCCAATCCTATCCCACTGCACCCCATCCAACCCCAATCCTACCCCACTGCACCCCATCCAACCCCACTCCACCCACTGAACCCAATCCTACCCCACTGCACCCCACCCAACCCCGATCCTTCAGACAGATGGGGACAGGTGCTAGGAGCCTAATTAATCTTGCCACCACACCTGTATTTTCGCCTCATAGTGTTTATCCCCATTTTTTCCGTTTTTTTGCTAATTCTCGTAATGAAGTTATACCTCCTACTAAAAACCTTCCTGGCATGAGATTATTATTATTATTATTATTATTTTTCATACCGCACGAGAGAGAGAGAGAGAGAGAGAGAGAGAGAGAGAGAGAGAGAGAGAGAGAGAGAGAAGGGGAGAAATAAGATGTCACCAAAGGAAGGGTTTGACGAAATAATGTGGTGTGTGTGTGTGTGTGTGTGTGTGTGTGTGTGTGTGTGTGAGAGAGAGAGAGAGAGAGAAAGGGGGGGGAGAGAGAGAGTCATAATTATCATCATCATCATCATCATCATCATATTATTATTATTATTATTATTATTATTACTGCCCTCTCTCCATCTGCATTGCTGGGAAGTAACAATAGATTAACGTTCGAATATGATGCTAGTCACGAAGAAGTGTTCTGTAAGTGGAGCCGCAGCATTGTCTTATTCTGCCACTGAGCTACGTGAAATAAACTCTAATATGATGCTAGTCACGAAGAAGTGCTATGCCACACACGATCTCCGTGTCACCTTGTCCAGCATCTGTCTGTCCTCCCTCCAGTTCACACTCTCCTCATGCATATACCTCTCCACCATACCCCTCCATCTCTTCCTCGGTCTCCCTCTCCCTCTATCACGCACCACCTCACACACATACACTCTCCTAGTCAGTCTCTCACTCTCCATTATCTCCACATGGCCAAATCATCTCAGGGTAGGCTACTCTTCCCAACACCTCCAAGCACATCCACATCAACACCATAACGCTCCTTCACATCCTTATTTGTCTGTCTCTCCACGTAACTCCACATCCACATCATCACCACAACGCTCCATCACTTCCTCATTTGTCTGTCTGTCTGTCCATCTAGCTCCACATTTACATCAACACCACAACACTCCTTCACATCCTCATTGGTCTGTCTGTCTCTCCACGTAACTCTACATTCACAGACACCGCAACGCTCCTTTACTTCCTTATTTGTATGTCTCTCCACGTAACTCCACATCCACATCAACGCCTCAACGCTCCTTCACATCCTCAATTGTCTGTTTTTCCATGTAACTCCACATCCACACAGACATCACAACGCCCCTACTTCCTTATTTGTCTGTCCGTCTCTCCACGTAACTCCACATCCACATCAACATCACAACACTTCTTCACTTCCTTATTTGTGTGGCTGTCTCCCCACGTAACTCCACATCCACATCAACACCACAACGCTCCTTCATATCCTCATTTGTCTGTCTGTCTGTCAACCTAACTCCACATTCACATTAACACCACAACACTCCTACACATCCTCATTTGTCTGTCTGTTTCTCCATGTAACTTCACATCCACATCAACACCGCAACGCTCCTTTACTTCCTTATTTGTCTGTCTGTCTCTCCACGTAACTCCACATCCACATCATCACCACAGCGTTCCTTCACTTCCTCATTTGTCTGTCTGTCTCTCCACGTAGCTCCACACTCCTCTCATAACTTATTTCCACACCACTTTCACAATTATAAGGACGATTTGGTTCACCTGAAAGAACTAGTAATTATCAGAGAACTGATGAACAATATCCTCGCTTACCTTCCTTTATCTCGGCAAGATGGGCAAGCTGTTTAAACACTATCAACACAGAATATACACACAGCTCGAGCGTCGAGAGGGTGACTGACGGGATTCGAAGCTTCTATGGTTCACCGAGCTCTAGTTCGAGATGAAAGACTCGTTTTTATCCTGCTGATTAATATTTATCTTTAATATGATCTGTATCTATCTATCTATCTATCTATAGTCAGACGCCTTAATCCCGTAAGGGGTGTCCACAAACAACTCGCCTCCATGTCGCCCTGTCCCCCGCCATGTCGCAGGTTTATGAGAGGGGGGTGTAAGTTGGGGGGACACCCCTAACTTACACCCCCCTCTCATATACCTCTCTACTTCATCCCTCCATCTCACATACACTCCTAGTTAGTCTCATCCTCCATACCTCCCACTTTCATCCCATCCCTCAGACTATACCTCCCTCCTCCATCCCTCCGTGTCTTCCTCGGTCTTCTCGCTCTCCTCCGCCTCCACCTCACTCACATACACTCTCCTAGTTAGTCTCTCACCCTCCATACTCCCAGCGCTAATTTAGTCGTCTAGGTTGATGATATTCACCTGAAATATCACATTTTAATTATCTCTGCTGGCGTGCATCCCAACCCCGACCATGGTAGTGGTGGTGGTGGTGGGAGTAGTAGTAGTAGTAGTAGTAGTAGTGGAGGTGGTAGTAGAAGTAGTAGTAGTGGTGGTGGTGGTGGTGGTGGAGGTGGTAGTAGAAGCAGTAGTAGTAGTACCGGTAGTAGTAGTAGTGGTGGTGGTAGTAGTAGTAGTAGTAGTAGTGGTGGTGGACCTGATGGTGGTATTGGTGGTGGTACTAGTAGAAGCAGTAGTAGTGGTGGTGGTAGTAGCAGCAGCAATAGTAATAGCAGTGGTACAGTAGTAGTAGTAATGGTGGTGAGGTAGTAATAGTGGTAGTAGTATAGTAATAGGGGTGGTGGTGGTGGGGCAGTTGTAGTAGTAGCAGTAGTATAATAGTACTGGTGGTGGTAGTAGTAGTAGTGGTGGTGGTGTGGTAGTAATAGTAGTAGTGGTCGTGGTGTGGTGGTAGTAGTAGTAGTAGGTGGTGGTGATGGTGGTAGTAACAGTAGCAATAGTGGTGGTGTGCTAGTAGCAGTAGTAGTTTTTTTGTATTGTAGTTGTAGTAGTAGTTTGTCGTTGCTTTTGTAGTCATAGTAGCAGTAGTAGTAATAAGATACATCAGCCTGGTATCCAGCCTGCTGTCACACCTGTTGTCCAGCCTACTTGCCAGGTCAGTGTTTCTTGACCTATTCCAGTGTCAGCAGCCCTTGTAGTGTGGTGTTAGTGCAGCACCACTACATCTGGTACTACAGCATGTGGTACTGGCACTACAGCATGTGGTACTGGCACTACAGCATGTGGTACTGGCACTACAGCATGTGGTACTGACACTACAGCATGTGGTACTGGCACTACAGCATGTGGTACTGGCACTACAGCATCTGGTACTGGCACTACAGCATGTGGTACTGGCACTACAGCATCTGGTACTGGCATTACAGCTGCTACACAACTATAAGGATAAAGTACTGTAAAGTAAAGGGAAGTACAACTTGACCAATTTATTTTATACAATCTCCAAAAGTAAAACATCAAGGATGCCAATACTAAGCAAAACCACTAAAAAAAAAAGAAAGAAAGAACAATAATACAGCATTTTCCAGCAGCCCTTAATACTGCTTTCAGTGCCCCCTCGGGACGCTGGCACCCCATGTTAAAAACTGCTGCCCCAGATGACCCCGTTGGCAGCCAGAGTGTGTTGTGCCACCACCACCAGTGCCAGCCGGGCCTCATCAACACCCTGGCAGGCAAATTTGACTGGCAGCTGCTTCAAGGCCTTGCTGATGGCGTCACTGTGGAAAGAGAAACATAACATCAACAGCCAGCCCTCATCAACTTGGGGGCTGGGTCTGTTCAGTGCTGGCCCTACATTTGGAGGACAGAGTGTAGGAAATAAAGACAAAGGATGACAGCAGGAATTGCAGACAGAGGAAAACAGAAATAAAGACAGAAGAAAGCAGCAGGAAATGCAGACAGAGGAAGACAGCAGGAAATGCAGACAGGGGAAGAAAGTGGGAATAAAGACAGAGAAAGACAGTAGGAAATACAGGTATACCCCAGTTTAACAATGCAATTGGTTAAGTAAGAACCCATCGTTAGGCAGGGCATCGTATCTTGGGGTAAGTCTAACATGTAAAGTATAGGGATGCGTTTCTGAGCCTTGGGTTTCCCCCCCAACCAAGTCCTAAACCCACCCAAATGAGTCCAAAAACTAAATTAAAGCCAATCTAAATGGCCTAACAGCTGTAAAAGAAGCTAACCTAAGCCTAACACCTGTAAACAACTCACTAAAACCAACAAATAAAAGATGAAAATCATCAAATATAAGTCTGGAAAAAAATCACACTTAGTAAACTGTACCCCCAAATGACAATGTTCACCCCACCTATGGCTACAACACAGTAATCTAAAAACAGTTTATAAATCAACCTAAACACAAAATTTAGTCTAAAATATCATCAAAATTGGTAAAAAAATAATACCCATCATTACACTGGGGATTGGCCATGGTTAGGCAGGGTATGTTGGTACAGTATTTTTACCCCCATTGCTAAGCCGGGGTATGGCATCCAGGGGTATCGTATATCCAGGTATACCTGTACACACAGTAGCAAAGAAAGGGCAGAGGGATGGCCATTTGTGGTACAAGCTTGCAATTATTAGGAGTCCATATTATAATTACAAATCATAATAGATAGATAGATAAATAGATAAATAGACAGCTCTATGCAAGCCTGGGAATGGGAAATGATCTTGCAAGTTACACTGAGGAAAAGCTGACGACAGACTAGGAAGTAGGAGTCAGGAGATGATGCAGTTAGTTGGTCAGCGATACACCAGGTGAACACACATACACACATACTCACACACAGGCTTCTAGAACTTTCCAATCACAAGGAACACACGTGATATGTCTCCTGTTTCACCAGAATTTAGGAAAGAGAGCTCAGAAGGAGACAGGCCATAGAACAGGCAGGTCGCAGGGAGAAGGGCTTAGCAACTAGAGAGAGACAGAGCGAGACAGAGAGATAGCTAGCGGGACTCTACTTTATACTTCGCTCTGTGTGAGAGACTTGTTAATATTTCCAAGACAAATAAAAATAGTCCCATACTATTCTTTACCTCTCCTGTCACTACATGACAAATGGGAAAGAAGATTATCTACTTACAAAGCCACTCAAGTATAACAACCGCTCGTCCACAAGTCTAATATATATATAACTCCACTACAAGTAACTACATAGTCCTTTTTATGACACAATAAGGTCCATGGGCTTTTTTCTATCTATTTATCTATCTATCTATTCCCAGACGCCTTAATCCCATAAGGGGTGGCCACAATCAAATCACCTCCATGTCCCCCTGTCCCCCATCATTTCACTGCCCTGCTCCTAGCTCACACCCTCCTCTCCATATACCTCTCCACTCCACCCCTCCATCTCATCCTTGGCCTCCCCCTCTCTCTCCCCCCCTCCACCTCACTCACATACATTCTCCTCGTCAGTTTCTCACTTTTTATTGTTCCAAATTGTTGTCCATACAGTCAGCTTCACTGCACCACCTGCTGGCTTTCTGTCTGTATTGGGCAACTATGTCTGCATGTATGTGTAGCCTCAGTGTCAGTGCAGAACATCCATGACAAGCCATCCATCCATCATCCAATCCTACGTTGCCCCATGAGGAGCGTAGGAGCCCGGGGCTAGGCAAGTTGGTCCTGACTTTTAAGATGACAGTGACCAACCTCACACATCACTGAGTGGCATTACGTGAGCAATAAACCCCAACCACCCCTTGGATGTAAACCTGCATAGGCTCAATCCGATTGGAGTGCCTTAATTACCCACTAAACCACCAGGCGCCCAAATTTGGTTATATGGTTACCACCCAGCGTAGTAAATGGTTTCTGGTGTATAGGATACCATTTGGCTTGTCACTCAGTGTAGAGTCACCCACAGGCAGAAGGAAAAGGAAAGAATGAAGGAAAGAAAGACAAAAGAGGAAGACACAAAAGAAGGATGGAGGAGAGGAAAGGGCAGACACCCGAGAGCAGCACTACATTGAGTGAGTGGATGGTGAGCGCCCCCACCTACCACATATCCATGATAATAATGGTTTACTACAAAATTAACTGTAAGAGAATTTATTTCAGCTTTATCTAACCCAGACCATGGTGTAGGATAACATATAAAACATCCCACTGAACACAGCTGCCTACATCACAGGTTAATTACATGCTATGTTATATTTATCCATCTATTATTGGCGCCTGACTAACAAGGGGAGTGTATGTGAGTGAGGTGGAGGGGGGGAGCAGGAGGGAGAGACCAAGGATGAGATGGAGGGATGGAGTGGAGAGGTATATGAGAGAGGGGGGAGTGGGCTGGGAGCAGGGCAGTGAAATGGTGGGGGACAGGGCGACATGGAGGCGATTTATTTGTGGCCACCCCTTATGGGATTGAGGCGTCTGGCAATAGATAGATAGATAGTTGTATATATTCTGGGGAATCCCTGGGGAATACCCCTGAAGCAGCACATGTCAGTGATCACAGCTGGGACATCAGCACAAGAAACAGCAATAATTTTCTTTTTTTTAATGCAAGGAACAAGGAACCAAAGGCCAGGAGCCCGCAAACCGTTCCTTCCAAGAAAAAACAAAAACAACACAAAAGAGAGCCAAATTCAAGATCTGTTCATTTCGGGATGCCTGGACACACTGCGTTTGAAAGACTGGAGGCCATAGGAAGTAGAAATATAGACAGAGGGAGACAGTTCCAGAGTTGACCTGGGTGAGTAACATGTTCAAATTTTGTCTACTGCTGTTTGATACATTTGGTTAACCTGGTGACATTACCGACATTATAAAATATTAGTGTTGATGGAAAGAGAACAACACTGAGGTGGTTTGGACATGTGGAGAGAATGAAAGACTGACTAAGAGGGTGTATGTAGGTGAAGTGGAGGGACAGGGAGGGGGAGACCGAGGATGAGGTGGAGGGATGGTGTTGAGAGGTCTGTGAGGGAAGGGGGAGTGAGTTGTGGGGGGGGGGGGGAGTCAAATGGTGGGTGACAGAGTGATTTGGAGGCGTTTTGTCTGCAGCCATCCTTTGCGGGATTAGGGCGTCGGGCTATAGATAGATAGATAGATAGATAGATAGATTATGGAAAGAACTCTGGAACAAGATGCTAAATACAATAAGCTTGCCAAGGGAGGACCAAGTAAGTGATGGGCAGTATATCCAGAATAATCTATCTATCTATCTATCTATTGCCAGACGCCTCAATCCCGTAAGGGGTGGCCACAAACAAATCACCTCCATGTCGCCCTGTCCCCCGCCATTTCACTGCCCTACTCCCAGTTCACACCCACCTCTCTCATATACCTCTCCACTCCATCCCTCCGTCACTCCAACCCATCCATACAAAATAAGCTTTGGAATTATTGTTATTTGTTTTACACAGACAGTTTTATCAAAGGAAACTGGAAATGATATGCTGTACCATACGTCACATAAGGAGGGACCCTGCTGGGTGTTGCCACATAATTAATTGTAAATGACATGCCTGCATTTTGCTCTGTTTACTGTATCCCATATGAAGAGAATGGTGGTAGGTGGTGACAACCATCATCCACTCACTTGATGTGGTGCTGCCTACTTATTCCTTCACATTTATCTTTTCCTGTGTCTGCTCTCCTCTCTTCCTATTTCTCACCATCATCCACTCACTTGATGTAGTGCTGCCTACTTCTTCCTTAGTCTTTATCATTCTTTTTCTGTGCCTGTCCTCCTCTCTTCCTATTTCTCACCATCATCCACTCACTTGATGTAGTGCTGCCTACTTCTTCCTTAGCCTTTATCATTCTTTTTCTGTGTCTGCTCTCCTCTCTTCCTATTTCTCACCATCATCCACTCACTTGATGTAGTGCTGCCTACTTCTTCCTTCACCTTTATCATTCTTTTTCTGTGCCTGTCCTCCTCTCTTCCTATTTCTCCCATCTTTCCTGTCACTTTTTATTACTCTTCTTTCCTTTTCAGGTGGCTTTACTTTGAGTGATATGTCTAATGGTTTCCTGTACGCCAGAAAACCATTTACGACGCTGGGTGGTAACCATATAATCAACCCACACATGTTCCCTACATAACAAGTGGGTTGGTGGAGGGTTAGTGCCCCTCCCCGTAAAACAACTCAAAGACAAACAGCCACCTCTTATGGGATTATGGCATCCGGCTACAGATAGACAGACAGATGAGGAGAATGAAGAATTAAGAGTAAGCTTTCAGCTATACTGAGGTACTGTATATGAATGGTTGAAACAGGTGTTGAATGAGAAATCCTTTGCAGTCACCATGGAGGTCAAATATATATCAACTCTCACACAATAACCAGATGCACAACGTTGCCCTGAACTGTTGCAAAACACTGATCCATCCATCCATCACCCAATCCTGTGCTGCCCCATGAGAAGCGCAGGAGCCCAGGGCTAGGCAAGATGGTCCTGACATTTAAGATGAGTGTGTGAAATCTACCTAACATCTAAAAATTCTGGTCAAACATCTGTTTCACTAAATCTCCCAAAAAACTCTTGATACTGGATGAGAAGAATGTTACCACTTACAGGAGCTATGGGTATGGTATGGTATGGTATGGTATGGTATGGTATGGTATGGTAAGGTATGGTATGGTATGGTATGGTATGGTATGGTATGGTATGGTAGGGTATGGTATGGTATGGTATGGTATGTAAGGTATGGTATGGTATGGTATGGTATGGTAAGGTATGGTATGGTATGGTATGGTAGGGTATGGTATGGTAGGGTATGGTATGGTGAGGTATGGTATGGTATGGTATAGTATGGTAGGGTAGGGTATGGTATGGTAGGGTATGGTATGGTATGGTATGGTATGGTATGGTATGGTAAGGTATGGTATGGTATGGTATGGTAAGGTATGGTATGGTATGGTAAGGTATGGTATGGTATGGTAAGGTATGGTATGGTATGGTATGGTATGGTATGGTAAGGTATGGTATGGTATGGTATGGTAAGGTATGGTATGGTATGGTATGGTAAGGTATGGTATGGTATTACTGTCAAACACTGCACGCTTGTCCACACTGTCACACACGCAGTTTTAATATGACCCTAACACCTATGCTACTCAGGGCCACATTCTAAGGGCCTTTGGAGATTTAATAACATCTCTTCCTTAGTTATTTACCCAGCATATTATAACAATTTTTATCCACATGACTTGACAGTGTGAGGTGGAAGGGGGGACAGGGAGGGGGAGGCCAAGGATGAGATGGCGGGATGGAGTGGAGAGGTATATGAAAGAGGGGGGTGTGAGCTGGGAGCAGGGCAGTGAAATGGTGGGGGACAGGGCATCATGGAGGTGATTTGTTTGTGGCCACCCCTTATGGGATTAAGGCATCTGGCAATAGATAGATAGATAGATAGGCTCTTGGTTTGGCTTCCAGTACATTGAGAAGACCAGTTGTATCACGGCCAACCCCAATACAGGATTTCTTTAGGTGGAAACGTGCTGTCATTTTATTATTAGAGTAAATCTCCTCCATGTCGCCCTGTCCCCCGCCATTTCACTGCCCTGCTGCCATCTCACACCCCCCTCTCTCATATACCTCTCCACTCCATCCCTCCATCTCAAACATATACCATACCATATCATTAACCTCTGTTTTATGCAGATATATTCACTGGGATGTTTTATATTTGAGCAAATTACATTATAGATTACATTACATCACAATATCCATTTTTACGCCATGAAAAAAACAGGTGGCTCCCCTGCCTGGTTAAACAAACATTCCTCACTTTCTTCTATATCCCCAAAAGGATGGCAGACTGAGGAGGAAGGGTTTATATTCAAATGAGCCTGGGGTTGTAAATACCATGTGAATTAATGTTACTCAAGTCAAGGCCTTGATTTGTAAGTGTGGCCCATCCAACTGGACACTATCTATCTATGTATAGCCCGACGCCCTAATCCCTCAAAGGGTGGCCACAGACAAAATGCCTCCAAGTCGCTCTGTCATCCACCATTTGACTCCCCTCCCCACAACTCACTCCCCCCTCCCTCATAGACCTCTCAACTCCAACCCTCCACGTCATCCTTGGTCTCCCCCTCCCTCTCCCTCCCTCCACTTCACCTACATACACTCTCTTAGTCAGTCTTTCATTCTCCATTCTCTCCTTCACTTTTTATTTCTGACTCTCTACTCCCTACCTCACCCCCCCCCCCATCCAAGGGTAGGAAAAGAGGTATGTGGTGATGATGATGATGATTATGATGATGATGATGATGATGATGATAATGATGATGATGATGATGATGATAATGATGATGCAGACTATTCTGATACAGGATTAAGATGGTATAAACAGCATACATGAAAAATATTATCCTGTTGTATGCATCAGTAAATCACTACAGAAGAGAGGCTACAAAGACTCCTGTAAGAGAGAGAGAGAGAGAGAGAGAGTAATTCTCACATATATACAGAAGCACTAGACATTGGCATCGTACTGGCCTTAGAGAGAGAGAGAGAGAGAGAGAGAGAGAGTGTAATTCTCACATATATACAGAAGCACTAGACATGTGGCATCGTACTGGCCTTAGAGAGAGAGAGAGAGAGAGAGAGAGAGAGAGAGAGAGAGAGCGTAATTCTCACATATATACAGAAGCACTAGACATGTGGCATCGTACTGGCCTTAGAGAGAGAGAGAGAGAGAGAGAGAGAGAGAGAGAGAGCGTAATTCTCACATATATACAGAAGCACTAGACATGTGGCATCGTACTGGCCTTAGAGAGAGAGAGAGAGAGAGAGAGAGAGAGAGAGCGTAATTCTCACATATATACAGAAGCACTAGACATGTGGCATCGTACTGGCCTTAGAGAGAGAGAGAGAGAGAGAGCGTAATTCTCACATATATACAGAAGCACTAGACATGTGGCATCGTACTGGCCTTACAGAGAGAGAGAGAGAGAGAGAGAGAGAGAGAGAGAGAGAGAGAGAGAGAGAGAGAGAGAGCGTAATTCTCACATATATACAGAAGCACTGGCATCGTACTGGCCTTAGAGAGAGAGAGAGAGAGAGAGAGAGAGAGAGCGTAATTCTCACATATATACAGAAGCACTAGACATGTGGCATCGTACTGGCCTTAGAGAGAGAGAGAGAGAGAGAGAGAGAGAGAGAGAGCGAGCGTAATTCTCACATATATACAGAAGCACTAGACATGTGGCATCGTACTGGCCTTAGAGAGAGAGAGAGAGAGAGAGAGAGCGTAATTCTCACATATATACAGAAGCACTAGACAAGTGGCATCGTACTGGCCTTAGAGAGAGAGAGAGAGAGAGAGAGCGTAATTCTCACATATATACAGAAGCACTAGACATGTGGCATCGTACTGGCCTTAGAGAGAGAGAGAGAGAGAGAGAGAGAGAGCGTAATTCTCACATATATACAGAAGCACTAGACATGTGGCATCGTACTGGCGGGAGAGAGAGAGAGAGAGAGAGAGAGAGAGCGTAATTCTCACATATATACAGAAGCACTAGACATGTGGCATCGTACTGGCCTTAGAGAGAGAGAGAGAGAGAGAGAGAGAGAGCGTAATTCTCACATATATACAGAAGCACTGGCATCGTACTGGCCTTAGAGAGAGAGAGAGAGAGAGAGAGAGAGAGACAGAGCGTAATTCTCACATATATACAGAAGCACTAGACATGTGGCATCGTACTGGCCTTAGAGAGAGAGAGAGAGAGAGAGAGAGAGCGAGCGTAATTCTCACATATATACAGAAGCACTAGACATGTGGCATCGTACTGGCCTTAGAGAGAGAGAGAGAGAGAGAGAGCGTAATTCTCACATATATACAGAAGCACTAGACAAGTGGCATCGTACTGGCCTTAGAGAGAGAGAGAGAGAGAGAAAGCGTAATTCTCACATATATACAGAAGCACTAGACATGTGGCATCGTACTGGCCTTAGAGAGAGAGAGAGAGAGAGAGCGTAATTCTCACATATATACAGAAGCACTAGACATGTGGCATCGTACTGGCCTTAGAGAGAGAGAGAGAGAGAGAGAGAGAGAGAGCGTAATTCTCACATATATACAGAAGCACTAGACATGTGGCATCGTACTGGCCTTAGAGAGAGAGAGAGAGAGAGAGAGCGTAATTCTCACATATATACAGAAGCACTAGACATGTGGCATCGTACTGGCCTTAGAGAGAGAGAGAGAGAGAGAGAGAGAGAGAGAGAGAGCGTAATTCTCACATATATACAGAAGCACTAGACATGTGGCATCGTACTGGCCTTAGAGAGAGAGAGAGAGAGAGAGAGAGATAGAGAGAGAGAGAGCGTAATTCTCACATATATACAGAAGCACTAGACATGTGGCATCGTACTGGCCTTAGAGAGAGAGAGAGAGAGAGAGAGAGAGAGCGTAATTCTCACATATATACAGAAGCACTAGACATGTGGCATCGTACTGGCCTTAGAGAGAGAGAGAGAGAGAGCGTAATTCTCACATATATACAGAAGCACTAGACATGTGGCATCGTACTGGCCTTAGAGAGAGAGAGAGAGAGAGAGAGAGTGTAATTCTCACATATATACAGAAGCACTAGACATGTGGCATCGTACTGGCCTTAGAGAGAGAGAGAGAGAGAGAGAGAGAGAGAGAGAGAGCGTAATTCTCACATATATACAGAAGCACTAGACATGTGCGATCGTACAAGCCTTAGAGAGAGAGAGAGAGAGAGAGAGCTTACTTCTCACACATACAGAAGCACTAAACGTGTGGCATCGTACTGGGCTTTGCTAAATTGGTGAAGAACCTTAGGCCTGAAAGTTCCTAGGATGCTAAACTGACGTACCACATGGGCCCTTGCTAGACTGACATATCTACCTATTGCCAGACGCCTTAATCCCATAAGAAGTGGCCACAAACAAATCGCCTCCATGTTGCCCTGTCCCCTGCCACTTCACTGCCCTGCTCCCAGCTCACACCCCACTTACTCATGTACCTCTCCACTCCATCCCTCCATCTCAACCTTGGCCTCCCCCCCCCTCTCTCCACCTCACTCACATACACTCTCCTCATCAGTCTCTCACTCTCCATACCTTGCATAAAAAATATTCTTGGGGTGTGACTGACTGACCAGGCCTGCATCTACAAAGGATATGGAAAAGAAATCTGGTTTACCTTTAACATCACTGTGAGATGAATGGATGCAGATTTCTTGCAATTCTGTCCACCATCATCATCTAAGCAGCAGCCCACGTTGGTCCACAGCAGAATAAAGGTTTCCCCTATCTTCTTTCACTCTGATGTGTTGGCTGTCAGCGTGTTCCATCCATACCCAGCCAATCTTGAAGTCAGAACAAGATGACAGGATGAGACTTGGGATCCACTCCTCCATCTGCCGACAAAAATCATTATCAGTATCATCATCGTTTTTGTTTTTTAATGGTTGCAACACGCTTGCATGCATCAGCCTACATCACCTAATGGCGGCTCTCCATGCAACTCAAACTCTAGCTGCCACCCTATTCAGTCCCTTATCCTTGAGGTCACACTCAATGACTTCATCCAAGGTGTTTTTCTGCCTACCTCTCACAACCCTACCTCTAACGTTAACATTTCTCACTTTCTGCACCAAACTCTCAACCTCCATCCTCTCCACATACCCAAACCACCTCAATCTACCCCTCCTCATCACCCCAGTCCCATCCTACCTCTTAACTCTTCCATCGTAAACCTAGCCCCCCCAGGCCTCACACTCAAGGATGCACTGCACATCCACTTAATCACTGTCAGTTCTGTGCATTTGAGCCTGCGAATATCCTCTTCCTTTACTGCCCAGGTCTCACTACCATACAGCATTACACTCGTAATGCATGTCACATATAAAGACCTTTAAGCATGGAGGGAGAGCCCTCTCAATGTCAGGAGAGGCAACAGCTCCCTGAACTTCTTCCAGCCACTGCTCACCCTAGCCATAGAGCTGCTCCAGCCCCACCTCCAGCACATAACATGTCTCCCAAATAACAAAACTCTTCAACACACTCAAGAGATTCACCAGCAAGTTCAGTCCTTTCATGTCTGACAATCTCCACCTGCTCACCCCGACACGCCACACACATAAAATCAGCATTATCTCGCAGTCTACCTCTAATATCACTACATCTCTTATGCACCCACTTATCACAAACACTGCACAAGATGGAATTACTTCCCACACCCTTGTGGCAAACTGCACATGGCCACTCTCCCTCGTCTTCGACAGTACCGCCACCAACCCTAGATATCATCACTTTTGTTTTATCTGCATTTACTCTTAAGCCCTTGTGCCCCATACCATCTCTCCACTTCCTAAACCTTTCCTCCGCCTCCCTTTCATTCTCTGCAATCAACACCAAATCATCAGCATACAACAACTCCCACAGAAGTCCGTTTCTAAAGTCACGTGAAAGGGCTTCAAGTACCATGATAAACAACATGGGACTCAAAACTGACCCGATGCACACCAACATTCACGGAAAACTCATCAACCAAATCTCCATTCACTCCTATCATCTACAATTCTCTTCTCACTCTTATACATTGAGCAGTTATGATCCAGAAAATGGAAAATACATAAGTCATTATCACCGAGGATGAGATGGAGGGATGGAATGGAGAGGTATGTGAGAGAGGGGGGTGTGAGGTGGGAGCAGGGCAGTGAAATGGCGGGGGACAGGGTGACGTGGAGGCTATTGTTTGTGGCCACCCCATATAAGGGATTAAGGCATCTGGCAATAGATAGATAGATGGATAGATTATCATCAACATTTTCATCCATCAAGCCCTGCAGTTCCCACACACTCACTCAGGGTACATGCTGTGGGGTGTAAACTTCACTCACCTTCTCACTCCATCCACAAAGGTTCCCTCATGCAGGTGTCCAGGCAACCACCCTTCCCTCAGTCAGGATCTCCCAGCAAATATGATGACATGGTTCAGCCAAGATCTGCAGCCTTCTTCCTGGTGCCGTCCTTCCCGGGCTGATGCTTCCCGATATCAGCCTGTGAAAAGGATCACTCTAAGAAAAATATGCCCTGTGCCCATATATATAGAGTTACTGTTCACATATTAAGAAAAAAAAAAAAAAAAAAAAAAAACTACATTGGGTGGTAACCATATAACCAAATGTTGGCGCCTGGTGGTTTAGTGGGTAATTATTGCGCTCCAATCAGATCGAGCTGTGCAGGTTTATATCCAAGGGTTGGTTAGGGTTTATTGCTCATGTAATGCCACTCAGGGATGAGTGAGGCTGGTCACTCTCATCTTAAATGTCAGGACCAACTTGCCTTGCCCTGGGCTCCTACGCTCCTCATGGGGCAACGTAGGATTGGATGATGAAAAAAATGAATGAAAAAAAAAAATAAAAACTTTAACATTATGGTACTATTTTTTTTTTTTTTTAATGCAAGGAAGAAGGAACCAAAGGCCATGAGCCCACAGTAACAGTTCCCTCCAAGAGAAAAACAAAATACAATAGAGAGCCAAATTCAAGATCCAATAATTTTGAGATGCCTGAACACACTGCGTTTGAAAGACTGGAGATCATAGGTAGCAGGAAATACAGACAGAGGGAGACAGTTCCAGAGTTGATCTGTTGCATAAATGAAAGACTGGGAGTAACGGTTAACTCTTACATTAGAGAGTTGGACAGAAAAGGGATGAGAGTTTGCTGCCAGACGGGTGCTACGCGCCCGTCACAGAGGTGGAGGAATGCAAGCAGACAGTTCAGAGGAACAGTGACCATTAAAGTAGCGACAGAAAAGAGATAAAGATGCAACAGTGCGGCGAAGAGACAGAGGTTGAAGAGAGTCAGTAAGAGGAGGAGAGTTAATGAGACGAAAAGCCTTTGACTCCATCCTATTGAGAAGAGCTGTATGTGGGGAGCCTCCCCACACATGAGAGTTGTACTCCACACAGGGGCGGATAAAACCCCTGTATAGAGTCAACCATTGTGCAGGGGTAAAGAAAGAACAGAGTCGGCTTAGCACACACAATCTCTTGGAAGCAGATTTTACAAGAGATGTAATATGATCTTTCCAAGATAAGTCCCGAGTAAATGAAACCCCAAGCATGTTCAAGGATGGTGCAGGATTAAGCTGAATATTATTAAACATTAGTGGGTATACCTGTGGAAGATTTTGTCGGGTTGATAGGTGTAAGAATCGAGTCTTTGATGCATTAAAAACAACCATATTATTTTACCCCCGTCAGAGATACGAGCCAAGTCAGACATTAGGTGTGCCATAGCCTCATCCCTTGTTTGTTGAAGTAACTGTTGAGATGGGCGTTGCGGGAACCGAATGGAAAGGTGAAGGGTGGAGTCATCAGCGTATGAGTGGATAGGGTTAGATGTACAGCTTAGAAGATCATTGATGAACAAAAGGAAGAGAGTTGGTGATAGGACAGAGCCCTGAGGAACACCACTGTTGATAGATCTAGGAGAAGAACGATGGCCGTCTACAACAGCGGCTATAGAACGACCAGAAAGGAAACTAGCGATGAAGGCACAGATAGTTTCCTTTCTGTGATAGTTTCCTTTCAGTGAGGGGTAGACTGTAGCACCAGTCGAACAGGGCAGTACTCCCGAGGTTGATGGCAAGCTGGTGATACGGAGAGCTGGAGCTCCCATTTCACCAGCCCTCAGGACTTGATCCTGACCATCTCCCTTTTCTGAACATTTTCAGTGCATTCATTTACACAGAGAGTAGGCCAGCATGCTCTCATAATACCTCTACCTTCAACTGTCTACACCACACTACATGCGCATAACATATCACACCTTCTAGTCACATCTTTAGTAATGGCCGCTGCAATCTTACAATCAAATGAGGTGGTACCTCGGATTGCCACCACCGGCAGGGTAGGGCTGGAGGCACAGGGTCCTCCCGGTCGCCATCAAGCGACTGTGCCGGCAGCGACTGTTGCTATTTCCGGGAATGCTCGTCAGCGAAGAGGTGACGGTGCGGCCTTATTCTTTACCAACATCCGCGGCCTTACCACAAATTTAAACTCAGTTCATTTTTTCCTTCAGTCCATATCCCCTTTGGTCCTTTTCCTCACAGAACCACAAATCTCACCCTCTACCGATATATCTCCATTTTGTTTTCCTGGTTACCATCTCCTTACAAACTTCCGTAACAAGGGCGGCACCTGTTGTTATATCAAATCCCAATATGCAGCTGATACTATTTTAAACTTCACTTCATCCAGTTTTGATTACTCATTATATAAATTAAATTGCCAAAACATTACCAAATATATTTGTGTAGTTTATCGTTCCCCCAATGCTTCTTTGGAACCCAGTGTATTTGATTCCATATCCACTCAGTTGAGTAACCTTGACCTTGCCCTTGGCAATGAAATTACCATTTTGGGTGATTTTAACATACACAATGTTGAATGGTTATTGCATTCTGCCCGGACTGACGACGCTGGTCTAGAATGCGAGCTGTTTGCGGAATCGTTTAATCTCACCCAGCTGGTAAAGCAACCAACCAGAATACCTGATAATCCTGACCATAATGCCCATCTCTTGGATTTATTCTTGACAAATAATCCAGATCAATACAGGACAGAGGTACTGTCACCACTTGGATCCTCTGACCACAATCTCATCAAAGCCTCATTAGTTAACCCTCCCACACCTCTCCATTCCGAACCTGTCAGGGTGACCCGATGGCACTTTGACAGGGCAGACTGGGATGGATTTAGAAACTATCTTGCTGATGTTCCATGGCAGTCTTTCTTCTCTAGTGATCCCAGTTCTACCCAGTCCCACATTTGCGACTTAATACTAGCTGGTATGGATTTATTCATACCAAGTCAACAATTCACTAAAAGATCAAACTCTCCAAAATGGTTTGATGGCAATTGTGCCAGAGCAACAGCCCAAAAGTCATTAGCATATAACTCTTACTTAAAATCAAAAACATCTGAATCTATCTATCTATCTATCTATCTATCTATTGCCAGACGCCTCAATCCCGTTTGGGGTGGCCACAAACAAATCGCCTCCAAGTCGCCCTGTCCCCCGCCATTTCACTCCCCTGCTCCCAACTCACACCCCCCTTTCTCATATACCTCTCCACCCCATCCCTCCATCTCATCCTCGGCCTCCCCCTCCCTCTTTCCCCCTCCACCTCACTCACATACACTCTCTTCGTCAGTCTTTGACCCTCCATCCTCTCCACATGGCCAAACCACCTCAGTGTGTTCCTCATAACGCTTCCTATCACATCCACATCAACACCACAACGCTCCTTTATATCCTCATTCGTCAGCCTGTCTCTCCATGTGACTCCACAGGCTCCTCTTAAATAACTCATTTCCACGGCTCTCACTCTTGACTTGTGTCCTTCCAACAACGTCCAAGCTTCACTTCCATACGTTAGAGTTGGTATCACAATACTGTCATGTAGTAACTTTTTCACTTCCATGCTCACTTCCCTGTTTCTTATCACTGCTTTCAAAGAACCAGCAACCTTTCTTCCCTGCTGTACCCTTTCAAGCACTTCACCCTCCAAGCCTCCATCCTTACTCATCACACTACCCAAGTACTTAAACGTACTCACATTTTCCAATTCCTCACCATCCAACCTCACTGTACATTCACTGACTTCACCTCTCTCAAAGACCATCACTTTACTCTTCCCTACAGTCACCTTTAGATTCCGTTTCTTACACACTCTCTCAAACTCATCCACCAAGCCTTGCAGCTCCCCTTCGTCTTCACTCAACAACACGGTATCATCTGCAAACAACAGTACAGGGAGTTTCCAAACACTATCCTCTCTCACCAGGGCCACTCCAACATCCACTACCCTACCTTGTACCTCTTTTATTACCCCATCCATGTACAGATTGAACAACCATGGAGACATGACACATCCCTGTTTCAACCCAACTTTCAAAGAGAAAAATTCACTTAGTTCACCATCCACACGCACTGCAGCCTTCGCACCATCGTACATACTCTTCACAGCATTCAACAACTTCCCATCTATTCCATATATTCTTAACACTTTCCACAATCCTAGTCTATCCACCCTGTCATATGCTTTCTCCAAATCCATGAAAGCCGCATACAACTTCTTTCCCTTCTCTAGAAACTTTTCCACTAAAGATCTGAGAATGAATATCTGATCTACACAACCTCTTCCCTTCCTAAAGCCTCCCTGTTCTTCTCCAACTAATTTCTCTGTTCTTTCTCTAACTCTGTCAATAAGTATCCTACCATACACTTTTCCTATTATACTAAGAAGACAAATGCCCCTATGATTACCACACACTTCTTTTTCCCCTTTTCCTTTGTACAAGGGAATAATTATACCTGACTTCCAATCCTCCGAGACTCTACCTTCCTCCCAGGCCAATCTGCACATCTTCCACATCCATTCTACTACTATCTCTCCCCCATGCTTCAGCATTTCACCACACACTCCATCAATTCCTGGGGCTTTCCCTGATTTAACTTTCTTCATTGCTTCAACAACTTCTATCCTACTGATTTCTTCCTGTCTTCTCACCTCCCTCCTTCTTCCAGCCATTCCCCAGCCACTTATACTCGCATTACTTCCATCCTCCACGTTCAACAATTCCTTAAAGTGTTCTCTCCATCTGCTCACTTTTTCTCCCTTCTCCACTAGTAATCTACCATTTTTATCTTTCACTCCCCTGCTAACTTCACTTCCACCCTGTCTTACTCTTTTCACCTCTTTCCAGAACATTTTCTTACAGTCCCTCCACTTTACACTCAAATTCCTTCCAAATTCCTCATCCACTCTCTTCTTACTCTCTCTTACTAATCTTTTCACCTCTCTCTTTCTACATATAACTCTCTCTTCCGCCTCTCAACTTCTTCCACGCCCCTATTTCTCATCCATTCATTGTATGCTTTCTTCTTTTGTGCCACAGCCCGTTTCACCTCTTCAGTCCACCACGCTGTTCCTTGCACCCCCTCCGTCTTCTCTTCCTTCCACACACCACATCACATGCTGCACATATTTCTTCTGTAAATATTCTACACACACCTTCCACGTCCCTCATCTGCTCCAACTCATATTTGCCCAATCGTTCCTCCACTTCTCTCTTATACTCTGCCTTTTTCTCATCCTCTTGTAACCTTTCCACTCTCCTTGCAACTACTCCTTCCTCTCGTCTTTCCCTTCTTCTATTCCTCCATCTTACTTGAACTTTAACTCTGGCCACCACCAAGTAGTGGTCAGAAAGTCCACTCCCCCAACCTCTATAAACTCTTGCATCCAATATACATCTTCGCATCCTTTCATCCACACACACATAATCAATCATTGCCTTCCTTTCACTCAATTCACCACCCACCCTTCTCATCACTCGCCATGTATACCTGTGGATCATTTTATGCCTGAAGAGGGTATTGGCTATCACCAACCCCCTCCCAGCACAAATGTCCACTAACGCACTCCCATTCTCATCTATCTCAGCAGGCACACCCCACTCACCAACTATTCCATCCACCTTCACATTCCCAACTTTACCATTCATATCACCAATCAAAAACACTCTATCATTCCTTCCAAACTTTTCCATGCACACTTCTACATTCGTCCAGAACTCTTCTCTCACTCTTCTAGCACGATCTTGCGTTGGCGCATACACACACACAATCGCCCACATTTGTATTCCAAGTTTCAACTTTACCCACACCATCCTTGATCCAACTGATCCATACTGTCTTATGCTCCTCTTCCATCTTTTACTCACAACTATACATACTCCTTCCTTTGCCCTCTCACTCTCACCTACTCCTGCACATATACCCCATCCATACTCCCATTCTCTCACACTTTCTCCTCTCCATTTTGTTTCAGTTATTCCACATACATCCACTTTCGCATCCTCAAGCACCTGGACAATCTCTCTCTCTTTCACCTCATCATTTGCTCCCCTTACATTCCACGTTCCAATTGCAATGTCCTTTGTCCGGTCCTTGGTCGTCAACGTTTGGTCAGTCCTTGTCCGAGGCTTATTGTTTGTTTTTTTAGTTAGTTGTTTTCCGGGGAGGGGCACTAACCCTCCGCCAACCCTTTTAGTCGCCTTTTACGACAAGCAGGGATACTGGGGGAGTATTCTTGACAAACCCCCCTACCCCCAATTTAAAATTGCTAGAAATCATGCAAAAGCTGTATTAAATCTATCTAAATCAAACTTTCTTCAAAAGCAAGCATCAAAACTACTTAACAACCCTAATGACAATAGAATACTCTGGTCAACTCTTAATTCTTTCAATAATAACTTTAACAAGTCATCTTCCATTCCCCCACTAAAATCTTCAGATGGCAATATTACAAATGACCCACGTGGGAAAGCAGATATCTTTGCTAGTACCTTTGCAAGAAACTCTACCATAGATGATACCAGCCAGAATGTCTCAGTACTGGAACTTGATTCTCCTGAAATTGCCCCACTTAAAATACAGACAAGATTCGTAAAATCCATCCTGGACAATTTACCTACCAACAAAGCTCCAGGCCCAGATGGAATTCCGCCAATTGTTTTGAAAAAGTGTTCCCCTGAACTTGCCTCTGTCCTAGCCAAATTATTCAGACTATGCATACGTACTTCTTTATTCCCAAATTCATGGAAAGAAGCCAATATCCACCCAGTTCCGAAGAAAGGAAGTTCGTCTGACCCCTCCAATTACAGACCAATAGCTGTCACATCTTCTCTTGGTAAGGTATTTGAAACTTTAATTAATAAGCATATTGTTAAACATCTTGAATCCAACAACTTAATTAGTGATAGACAATACTGTTTTTGCCACGAAAGATCCACCATTGACATACTCAATCTCCTAACTCATACCATCCATCAATCAATTGATCTACATGGAGAAACTCATGCAGTAGCTCTTGATATCTCTAAAGCTTTCGACAGAATATGGCACCGTTCCCTGCTGTCCAAACTCCCTTGCCATGGACTAACGTCTTTTGTTGCTTTGATTTCTTCTTTATTAGTGACAGGAAAATAAGAGTAAAAGTAGATGATGTATATTCGAATTTCCACTCAATTAACGCCGGCGTGCAGCAGGGATCAGTTCTGGTGCCAACCCTATTTCTGGTTCATATTAGTGATCTCTTATCTGTCACCCACAATCCCATTCACTCATATGCAGATGACTCAACACTACATAGTTCATTCACACTCAGACATCCATTTACTAAGTCTAATATCTCCACCTGTCAACTCAGTACAGCCATCTCCATAAATCAAGATCTATCTACAATCAGTGAATGGGGACAAAACAACCTTGTCTCTTTTAATGCTAGTAAAACTAAATACATACAGTTTACTAATAGACAGATATTGCCAGATTCGTACATTACCTTCAGTGCTACTAATATTCCCATCTCCAAAAGTATTGAAATTCTTGGTGTCTCACTTAACAGTGCCCTCAGCTGGATCTCTCATGTCAGATCACTTGCTAAAACCGCCTCAAAGAAACTTGGATTATTGTACAGAGTCCGTAACTTCTTTGCTGATGAGCAGTTAGCTATAATTTATAAGATTCATGTGCGCTCTCAGCTTGAATATTGCTCACCCTTGTGGAATGGTTGTGGAGAGGTTGCATTAAGACAACTAGACAAAATTCAGAATAAAGCTGTTAGAATCATTAACAACCCTGCCATTACATATAAACTACCTCCCCTGCAAGTAAGAAGGAATGTTGCCTCCCTTGCATTATTTTACAGATATTTTTTTGGCAAATGCTCAGACGAAGTTGCATCCATGGTGCCACCTCTCCATGCCTTCCCTCGTGCTACACGGGCATCTGGTAGCGCGCATGACTGGAATGTCACTCAGCCATATTGCAGAACTTCTGCCTATCAGAATTCTTTCATTCCCCGAACTGCATCTCTCTGGAACTCGCTTCCCCAGAGTTGTTTCCCTCCAAATTTCAACCCACAACTGTTCAAGTCTAACTGTTACAGATATTTTATGAATGGAGGACACCAGTAGTCTGGTGTATGGATTATTATTTTTTCCCCATTTGTTTTTCCTTCCTCTGTTCTGTTATTTAAAAAAAAAAAAAAAAAAAAAAAAAAAAAAAAAAAAAAAGGATAGAAACCGTAGGAGGGCAGTTTGGAAATTAAAGATTTATGCCAGACTTGATTGAAAGCCTTTGAGATGTCAAGTGCAATGGCAAAGCTTTCGCCAAAGTCCCGAAAGGAGGATGACCAGGAGTCTGAAAGGTAGGTGAGAAGATCGCAAGTGGAGCGTCCCTGACGGAACCCATACTGACGATCGGAAAGAAGGTTGTGATAGGAAAGATGCCTTAAAATTTACTGAGAGATTTGGTTAGATGGTGAACTCTCCTAGTTTGCTGGCAAGAATACCATATTTCACTCAGCACACATTTTGTTGCACACTGTTTCCTGGTTTTAATGAGATAAAATCAATACAGTATACACCTTTTCCTGAAACTAACTGATTCTACTACTTTCATTACTGGACATTCACCTGCTTTTGCACTTGCTAATCCTGTGATGCTTTGTTGGGTACAGCACACCCTCATTTTACAACTGCCATACATTTCTGAAAAGCAATCGTTTAATGAATTTTGCGTTGTAATCATGTAAGCAGGAAAAAGATCACAGACTGGTAATGAGAAATCAAGTATCACAGTGACTGTATAAGAAACAAATGTTAAATTCTTATTGATCTCATAAGCAAATGACTGTACACTACATTGACTGTATATACGAGGATGTGCTGCATTTTTTATACTGACTGGCAAACAGTGGGTATACAGTGTTATGGATTCTATGGGTTCCTCTCATCACCAGCAACAACCTCGTCCTTGACCATTTCCTTAGTTGGATAAAGTTAGATTAATGCTTAAAACTGCCAACTTCATTGTCTCATTTTTCTTCCCTGCAGTGTGGCTGGGTTAGAGGGGGTTACATTAATGCTTTGGAGGTTCTAAGGAGCAAAGGCACCCAGTTAGGTCAAGTCAGATGTGGTTAGGTTTGGATAAAACATGGGTTTTCCAAGTTGTTATTCAATCTATTTGATATTAACCATTATTTTCCAGCGAAAATGTTTCTTTTCTCTGCATGGGTTCCTACATTCAATAGAGGGACGGAGGAGGCAGGAAAAACAGGGAAACGAGGCAATTCTGAAAATGAGTCAAAATGAAATGAACCACAAAAAATAATCAGAAAACCATTTTTTTATCCACAAAATTGTGTTTGCCTGAAAGTAAATATGTATTCTTTGGGGAGTTAAAATTGTGCAATAATGGGGTCACAGAGTTATGGAGGGTGACAGCACTACAGTATGTAGCATACAGAAGAAAATAACAACAAGAGCAGAAAATGAAACTCTTGACCCATCTCAGCAAGAAGAAATGCACAGGCTCTACCATGCCTTAAAGAGGTGGTGATAAAATCCTTTACTACACTGCACGGCCCATCTTGGCCAACAGTTCTGAGCATCGGCCACAGGTCTTGGTGTGAGGGTCATCGCTGCTTCACTGAGGTGTGGCTTTTGAACTGGCACTCACTCAGAACATCCTGCCAAAAAGGAAAAATGGAATTAGGTCTTTGTGAATGGCTAAGAGAATGTGAGTATTGTATGGCCGAGTATTCCAGTTCCCAGCAGTCTTTGGCCATCAACGGGGCCTTCATTTCTTACACCACATTTATCTGATGCCTTATTTTACTCATCTCACCACAGCAGTGTTGCCAACTGTTGGGACATATCCCTAAACTTAGGGATTTTTTACTAATTTTCAAAGACGTAGAGATGGAAAGACGCCCAAGCAAAATTCTTAAAAACCTAGGGATTTCAGATATTCATTAATAATTAGTAGAATTTTTCATAAGAAAAACAGCCAATAAATTTTGTGTCCTCTATGCAGTTATAAAGAGTAAAGCTTTACTGTTTTCTTTCCATTCAGGCCTTAAGTTAGCCATACTGCTGTGCTGATTATCAATGAAATCTGACATTGAAATACCAAAAGCGTTATATATAAACTGTTTCCCCGGAGCTGAAGATAAATTTCCACATCCAATTTCATGGCAGGAAATATGACATTGCTCTATTTATATATTTACTATTCCTCTATCATATAACGTATACTTTGTATTTTCACCCTCAGGTGCATCATGAATACTTAGAGGAATTATCTAGACAATGAAACATATTATCATTAACTATAATGAAAACAAGCTATATAAACTTTATTTTTCTTGTTCTTAATATATAGGAGTTCAGAAAACTGGATGCATGTTGAAAAAAAAAAAAAAAACTTTTTCTCTAAGAAACGTAATTAAATGCCATTGCATTCATTATTTGGGTTCTCCTTTCTCCATGAACCTTATTAATCACTTCATAAGAAACATACTATGTGCATTTCTTGTTGAAAAATAATTCATGAAGGGACGGGCTTAGGGGCTTTGACTTTAAACGTAAGGACTTTTGATTTCTTTAGGGATATTTGGACCAAAAATGAATTTTCGGGTTGACAACACCATACCAGAATAAGATTTCTCAGATGCAGTGCGGCCATATTAATGCGTTGATCTTATACTACCAATATTAAATATACTGATGCCAGCCTACCCCTCCCCTTCCGACGGATCGGGACTGGAGGATACAGCTTACTTCCAGCAGTTCTCCGAGCCACATAATAACAGTACATGACCTACCTTACTGTAATGGTGTCTGCGTCTTCCATAATACGAAAAAAACAGCCATCCAGTGTGTGTCCCAGTGAAATTCAACGGCATTATGCCACTTCACGCTTGCACATGCCGTACTGTTTATTTTAAGTGTCTATACTTCCACTGAAAAGACCATCACACTGGAGGCTGAGAAAGGATCGGAATCTTTTCCCGAATCTGTCCTGAGGCCGAATTGTCTTGTTAGTGTTGTGATGGCGAATATCACTTGCGGCTCCAAATCAAACCAAAATAACAAAAAAAGGAGGAAAGTAAACAAAACAAAAATGGCAAATAATGATAAGGGAAGACGGGTGGATAACGACGAGTGCAGGGGATGCAAGAAAAGGGTAAAGGAGAACGACAGAGGACTACAATGTGATATGTGTGAGTGGTGGTACCACATCATCTGTGAACAGGTCAGTCCTACCCTGTATAGAGAACTAAGAGATGAAGAACAAATATGGGTATGCAAGACCTGCAGACCACAAGCAAAAAGAAGAATGGCAGCTAGTCCCAGAAAGAATGAGAATATAGGATTGAAAATAGACGAGCTAAGAGAAGAAATACATATAATCTTCAGAGAAAAGACCACAGAATGGGATAGGAAGCTAGAGGATTTAAAGGAGGATTTAAAGAGGGAATGGGACAGCAAGCTAGATAACATGAAAGAGGAATTAAAGAAAGAAGCAAAGGAAGAGGTCATGAAAGAAATTAAAGGAGAGGACAGAGTAGAAGAACAACTGAAAGAGGACACAAAAGAGGAAATTAGAGAGAAAATTCTAGAGGATATGAAAGAAAAAGAAGAAAAAGAAAGAAGGAAGAGAAATATAATAATATATAACTTAGTAGAATCAGAGAATAGTAACCCTAGGGAAAGGATAGATGATGATGTAAGATTATGTACAGAAATAATCAAGGAGGAAATAAAAGTAAGAGATATTGAAATAGAAGATGCAATAAGGCTAGGCAGTAAAGGAGATGAAGGTACAAGAAGACGAATTCCCTACTTCTCAAACTTAAAGAAACAAAAATGAAATGGGATGTATTAAAAAAGGCTAGGAATCTGAAAAACACACAAAAGGTAGAAGCCAAAAGAATCTCAATAGTAATAGATATGACTAGGAAGGAAAGAGAGGAAAATAAATTGCTGTGGGAGCAGCTAAAAGAAAAAAGAGAAAAAGGAGAGACAGGCTGGTACATAAACAAAGGCCAACTAAAAAGGAAAGATGAGAGAAGAGATTGAAACAAGAAGGAAAATACAAATAAAATAAAATTACTAAATATACAAGGATTAACAAATGTAAAAATAACGGAAATAGAAACAATTATATCAGAAGGAGAGTTAATGTGCCTGACTGAAACTCAACAAAAAATTGATAAAGTAAAAATAAGTAATGGCCTTAAATACGTAAGCAGCATGAGAAATATAAATGACAAAAAGGGAGGAGGTTTGTTAATACTATTCAAAAGGAAAACAGGTATTGAAGTAGAGAAAATAACAACTATAAATAATGACCTACTCTTTAGCAGTTGCAATATGATAAATTTCAAATATAAACTACTCTTAGTATATTTACCTGCAGGGGAGAAGGAAGAAGATAAACAGAGATATGACAGATTAAAAGAAGAAATAGAGAATATACTAGAAAATATGAAAGAGGAGCCGTTTATAATGCTAGGGGACTTCAATGCGCATTTAGGCTTCATAGGATCACAGAAATTAGACAAAATAGGGAAGGATGTAGTAAAATGGATGGAGGAATACAACCTCATACTACTAAACAATGACCAAAACTGTGAGGGAGAATATACATGGGAGAGAGGAAACAGCAAAAGTGCCATTGATCTTGTACTAGTTAACCAAAGGTTCTATGACAAATACAAATACATGAAAATAGATGAGGTGCAAAATCAATCAGACCTATCTGACCACAACCTAATTGAAGTTGGATATGAAGGAGGAGGAACAAAAAGAAATTTTCATGATAACTGGCAGAGAAAAGAGTACTATACAACAGATGAAGAGTCCCTAGGCAGATTTGTAGGAGAAATGGAGAAAATATGTAAGGAAGGATTGGCAAACAGAATGGAAATGATGGAAAAGGAAGTGAAGAAAACAGCAGACAAAGTACTACTGAAAAGTTATAAAAGAAGAAAAGAAAAAACAAATAAAAATATAGAACCTCCCTGGATGAATAACATTATCAGAAGAGAAATAAACAAAAGAAAAGAAATAAACAGAAATAGGAGAAATGAGAAGGACGGAGAAAAGAAAAAAGACTTATTGAACAGATATGAGGCACAAAAAAACGAAAAGTACAAGAATACATCAAACAAGAAATAACTATATATGAAAAGAAAAAAACAAAGGAGGTGAAGGAGAGCACTGATAAGAGCAGAAAGATATGGGAATTAATCAATAAATTAAGGGGAACTGAGCCAAAAGAGAATAAAGAGATAGAATTGTACAACACAGAAGGAGATAAACTAGAACCAGAAACAGCAACAGAGGAACTCATAGGTTACTGGAAGGGAATATATCAAAAACACCAAAACCAGATAAATAAAGTGTGGAATGAAGAAGAAAGGGAAACATATAAAAGAGAGAAAGAAACTGTAAACAGCCATAATTCAGACACCAGCGGCCAATATAAGATAGCAGACCTAATAATGGAACACATGGACATGGCAATTAGCACAAACACTGGAATTAGCCCAATGCTGCCACCAGTAATAACAGAAGAAGAAACAAAAAAACACATACTAAATATACAAAATAAAAAAGCTCCAGGACCAGACGAGGTAAAGCCAGAGTGCTACAGAGCAATGGCAAAGAGCAGCATATGTATAAAAACCATAACAAACTGCTTTAACCAAATAATAGCAAGGGGAAGGATGCCAGAGAACTGGAAAATCTCAAAAACAAAAATGATACCAAAGAAAAAGAAACCAACAGCCAAAGATCTAAGACCTATTGCTCTACTAAACATAGCATACAAACTATTCATGTCTATATTAAAAGAAAAATTGGAGAAACAAATAAACCAAAACAAACTAAACAATGACGTGCAAGCAGGTTTCACGGCAGGAAGAAGAATAGAGGACAATTTATTAATTCTTGAATACTGTGTAGAGCAAAGTTATAGGAATAAATTACCACTGATAGTAGCAGCAATAGATTTTTCAAAAGCGTATGACTCAATAAAACGGGAAGAAATTATAACAGCCCTAAAAAATTTGAAAACCCACGAAAACCTAATCGACATCATAAGCGAGATATACTGCGGGGACAAAACCATGATAAAATTAAACCAAAATGTAGAACCGGTAATAGAAATCTCCAGCGGCATAAGGCAGGGCTGCACAGGATCGACCACCCTTTTTAAACTTGTAACATTTAAAATAATCCAAGAACTAGAAAGTACAGGCCTAGGCTACATAGATGACAATATAAAAATAAATACTTTATTTTACGCAGATGATGGCCTACAATTTTCGCAATCAATGACAGAAGCCAAGGCAAACATACGAAGATTAATAAATGTAGGCAAGGAATGTGGGCTTGAAATAAATAAAGCAAAAAGCAAATTTATTATATTCAATATGGATCGGCAACCAGAAAAAATTGAAGATATAGAAGTAGTTACATCTATTACATACCTGGGAGTAGAAATAACAAACTCAAAAGACTGTTTCAAAAAACACAGGCAAAACATGATAAACAAAGCCCATAAACTAGCCAATACAAGCTACTCAGTGACAGCAAAAAGTTGCAACAAGCTACTCATAGGTAAGACATTCTGGAAGAGCCTTGCATTACCTAGCATCCTGTATGGAGCGAGTGTAATAGCATATAGGCAAGAAGAAATAAACAAGCTACAAAGAATTGAAAACTCGGTATACAGATCTATTCTAGGGGCAGCAAAATATACAGCAGAAACAGGGTTAAGAGGAGAGATAGGAGCATCCCTAATGAAAACTAAAATGATGAAAATGAAACTAAATTACATGCAGAGCATCATGAAAAGAGAAAACAGTCTGGTTTACGAAATAACAGAAATAATAAAAGGAGGCAAGGAGAATAGGTGGATGAAAGAATGTAAGAAAGACCTAAAAGAACTGAACATAAATTTTGATAAGTTAAAAAACATCAGCA
Source organism: Coenobita brevimanus (assembly GCF_032717465.1). NCBI lineage: Eukaryota > Metazoa > Arthropoda > Malacostraca > Decapoda > Coenobitidae > Coenobita > Coenobita brevimanus. The sequence goes on from NW_027642878.1 coordinate 149,196, forward strand.
AAGATGAAATAACAACAAGACTACATGAATGGGACACAAAAGTGTGGAAAACAGAAATGGGAACAAAAAGTACACTAAGAATATACAGAAAATGGAAGACAGAAATGGGTGGGGAAGATATGAAATATGACAACACACCAGCCTCTATCACTTTCTTCAAGTGCCGCACCAATACATTGAAATTAAATGACAGAAAAAGGCACTCACAAGAAGAAACAAAATGCATAATGTGTGGCAACGAGAATGAAGATTTAGAACACTTCATATTAGATTGCCAGGCATACAGGGAAGAAAGAGAAAAACAACCAGAACTACAACAACCGTACGTAGAAAACAAAGACGATATATTAGGACAACTATTATTTAAAAAGGAAGATTTTGAAAGAATAAAACAATTCACACATATGTGCTGGAAAAAGAGAGAGAGAAAAATCAAAGAGCTCAGCAACGAATAAACTGTAAAAACTATAAGAGGGGCCGTTGAAAAGGCTATCCCTCTACCAATCATCGCATCGCATCGCATCGCAGGATAAAATATATAAAGAATATAAAAGAAAGAGGAAGTGAACTATTGGAAAAAATATGGGCTGCAATAAAAGAGGACCAGAAAAACCAGTGCAGAAAAATATCACTGAAATATATGGAAGAAAGTGGAATAGAAATTAAAAACCTGAAAAAGATTGAAGTAGTGGAAATAAAGCAAAGAATTAGAGAGAAAGATACAATAAAGTGGGAAGAACAGATGGAAAGTAAAGAGTCATTAGTGATATATAGAAAGTGGAAGGAAGAAATAAAAGAAGAACCATGTTATGATAACAGACCATCTTCAGTAATATGGTATAGAGCTAGAAGTAACTGCTTACCCCTCCAGAACACAAAGAGGCACCAAGAACACAGAATATGTAAGCTGTGCCAGGTAGAAGAAGAAAACCTGCCCCATTTTATACTATTTTGCCCATGTTTACAGGAATAAGAAACAGGTTAGTAGAGCTACAGAGACCCAGAATAGAAGACGAAGAACTGGTGATTGGACAGTTTTTATTCCAGGCAGAGAATATTGAAAAAAAGAAAACAACTGTATGATATGTGGACAAAGAGAGAAAAGGAATTGAAGGAAAATAAAACAAACATAGAGAAGTGAAGAGGTGTGCCGTGGGAAAGGCTATTCACCTCAAACTAACCTGAACCTGAACCCTTTAAAATAAATGTTAGAAAAAGTGAACATATTCTTATTAAATGGACATCTTGACATTATTCAAGGTCAGGTTTGAGTAAATTTGAATTGTGAAGCCTTGATTCCCAGTTCTATGAAGGTAAAGGTGAGATATGTGTCAAAAACGTACTGGTGCAGGAGACAAAAATGAAGGGTGAAAAATAAAGATTAAGACGTACGGGACCAACAGCCTAATATACGCAATAAATCTTTTACCCAGCAGCTTCCAGGTGAGGAACTATTTAGGAGTAAATGTAGCTTTTGTTTTTTCACTAGGTTTATCTCCCAGTCCAATGAAAACTATGACTACCGTGGCCATCCTCAGTATGGGGATTTAAATATTTAGGAAGCATAGTGTCACGTTTGTTTATATGCTATGTAAGTACAGTACTGTGCTTTATATATGTATTTATGTATTGTATATATATGTACTCACGAATGTTTGGTACTTAATTTAAATTTGTGCCCTCCCCTTCAGCCAGACATCCATGGAAGTGTAGTATAGTAGCCTATAAGGTCTCTTGTGTCACTACTGTGGTATAAGTTAGGTTGAATGAGGTCTGGGTGGGTTAATGCATAAAACATCCCATCATAATTGCCAGGAAACTTATTTCAGCAATGAAATATACTTAAAAAAAAAAAAAAAATCTGGTAAATGTATATACACTTTAAGCAGCAGAAAGACCTTACCCGTTCAGTTTGTACCGTTTTCCTGCAGTTTGTTTTCTGTATTTTTCTGATTATTTTCAGGGTGATAAATGACCTTCATCTTCTGGGTATAAAGGGCCACAGTTGAGGACACAACCCACTGCCCTTCCTCAGCCGATGGTGCAGTGTCTTCGGTCACAGGCGGGTGAGCTGCCCTGACGATTGCAGGAATCCACACAGCAGGCGCATACCTTGTAGACGTGTATCAGGGTCACCAGAGCCACCACCAAGTAGCAGAGGGAGGCAGAGCTTTTCCTGCATAATTTTGTCCCCCTTGTTGTTATGATGTTCCTTAAGCCCTGCCTGTGAGTGTTTGTTTCTGGCATAGTGGAACAGACTCAAATGTACCCAAATGCATTGACTTTTACCATTTCATTTTTTTTTTCTTTTTTTACTATTTTGGATGATGGATGGATGGGTGTAAAAGTGATTTTTTGTGTTGTCATTGTACCCTACTTACTATCCATGTCTCTTTTGCTGTACTGACGATTGTTTTGTGGAGTGGATTTTGTTTCCAATTTGAAATGAAGGATGGAAGTTTAGAGGAGGAAGTGCAACAAGGACAAAAGGTTGCTGGTTCTTTGAAAGCAGTGATAAGAAACAGGGAAGTGAGCATGGAAGTGAAAAAGTTACTGCATGACAGTATTGTGATACCAACTCTAACGTACGGAAGTGAAGCTTGGACGTTGTTGGAAGGACACAAGTCAAGAGTGAGAGCAGTGGAAATGAGTTATTTAAGAGGAGCCTGTGGAGTCACGTGGAGAGACAGGCTGACAAATTAGGAAGTGAAGGAGCGTTGTGGTGTGGATGTGATAGAAAGCGTTAGGAGAAATACACTGAGGTGGTTTGGCCATTTGGAAAAAATGGAGAGCAAGAGACTAACGAGGAGAATGTATGCAAGGAGGTGGAGGGGGGAGAGGGAGGGGAAGACCAAGGATGAGATGGAGGGATGGAGACAAGAGGTATGTGAGAGAGGGGGGGGGGTGAGCTGTGGGAGAGGGCAATGAAATGGCAGGGGACAGGGCAACATGGAGGCTATTTGTTTGTGGACACCCCCTTATGGGATTAAGGTGTCTGGCTACAGATAGATTATTATTATTACAGTATTATGATGATAATAGTTATATATTAATATACCGGTATTGCTCATCATATCACCAAGTAGGGTAATATTTTGATTATTATTTTGATTATTATTTTTATCATTATTATTATTATTATTATTATTATTATTAGCTATTGGATACGTTAATGTGAAGCTACAGAATGTGGTGAAAGTTTTTGGCGTATCAGATAGACCCAGGATTCCGGGGTCTTGGATGATGAGTGAATGGAAGTGTGGCCCATTGGACTGGGCAACCTTGGGCTGTCTGGATGTTGCTACTCCTCACCCTGCCCTAGGGTGGGAAAGGAGGTCCGGATGATGATGATGATGATGATGATGATTTTTATTATTATTATTATTATTATTATTATTATTATTGTTATTATTATTATTATTATTGTACATCTAACTCTTCTACTCCTTACAGCATATAACCTGAGGCCCGGCATATCCCCTTGCACACAACAGATGGCCCCACACACCTCTTTCCTTTATAAGTACCATATCTCGGTAAGTGCAGTATTTGTAATAGGGAAATATGGCAGAGGCAACTACTGTATATTAGTGTATATGGGTGGGTCAGAATTCCATATACAGTACAGGTATTATTATTATTGGTATTATTATTATTATTATTATCATTACTATTACTGTTATTATTATTATTATAATTATTATTGTTTTGTGGTAGATGAGGGCACTCACTCAGTATAGTGCTGCTTTGGGTGTCTGCCCATTCCCTCCTTCCTCTTCTGTCTTTCTTTCCTTCATTCTTTCCTCGTCCTTCTGCCTACGGGTGACTTTACACTCCCTCTTCTGTCTTTCTTTCCTTCATTCTTTCCTCTTCCTTCTGCCTGTGTGTGACTCTACACTGAGTGACAAGCCAAATGGTTTCCTGTACACCAGGAAACCATTTACTACGTTGGGTGGTAACCATACAACCAAATTATGGCGCCTGGTGGTTTAGTGGGTAATTGCGGCGCTCCAATCGGATTGAGCCAGTGAAGGTTTATATCCAAGGGGTGGTTGGGGTTTATTGCTCATGTAATGCCACTCAGGGATGAGTGAGGCTGGTCACTTTCATCTTAAATGTCAGGACCAACTTGCCTAGCCCTGGGCTCCTACACTCCTCATGGGGCAACGTAGGATTGGATGATGGATGGATGGATGGATGGATCTGCATATTATCTCCATTGTATCTACATATTATCTGTTGTATGTATAATTTTTCTGCCTTTTATCTATTGGATATTTTATATACAGTAATCTCTTAATTATCCAGATGACCACTACCCAGACCATCCACTACCCAGACCCTGTCACCTGGCTGTTGCAAACCGTTATTCATACAGTTTTTCCCACTAGCCGGACAAAACGCTGGCGTCCGTTTGGAAATTACGATCACACAAAAAATTTCCACCAGGACCAGCGGGAATAGCCCGGTGGTGCTGCTGTGTCTGGCTTGTTGTTTTTTGCCTTCAGATAACAGAGGAAGGAAAAACAAATGACCTGCTGCCTCATAACAAAGATCCATAACCCCTTTCAGCTGAGTTGATGGCAAGTGTAGTCAGAATGAAGGATGAATTTGACTAGTAACCAAGGAGACTCATTGCTGCCTCATAACAAAGATCCATAACCCCTTTCAGCTGAGTTGATGGCAAGTGTAGTCAGATTGGAGTGTTGATTTGACTAGTAACCAAGGAGACTCATTCCTGCCTTATAACAAAGATCCATAACCCCTTTCAGCTTTGTTGATGGCAAGTGTAGTCAGACTGGAGAGTTGATTTGACTAGTAACCAAGGAGACTCATTGCTAAACAAAGCTTTGTAACCCCTTTTAGCTGAGTTGATGGCCAGGTGTAGTCAGAGTGAAGGATAAATTTGACTAGTAACCAAGGAGACTCGCACCTGGTATTATCCTTCTGTTTCCCCACAGGAGCATATATAAGTAAAACCTCCCTAACAAATTCTCCTAAGTGATTTATTTTGCTTATTACACCTCACTGTCCTGTGCTACATAAATCCTTCCTATATCACCAAAAATCCCTAACACCTTTTCGTAAGTGATTTATTTTGCTTATTACACCATACTGTCCTGTGTTATATAAATCCATCCTGTATCACCAAAGCTCCCTAACACCTATTCTTAAGTGATTTATTTTGCTTATTACACCATACTGTCCTGTGCTACATAAATCCTTCCTATATCACCAAAGCTCCCTAACACCTATTCTTAAGTGATTTTGCTCATTACACCTTTCTGTCGTGTGTTACATAAATCCTTCCAACACCACCAAAGCTCCCTAACACCTTTTCCCAAGTGATTTATTTTGCTTATTAGCTACACCTTACTTTCTTGTGTTACATAAATCCTTCCTATATCATCAAAGCTCCCTAACACCTTTTCCTAAGTGATTTATTTTGCATATTAGCTACACCTTACTGTCTTGTGTTACATAAATCCTTCCCATATCACCAAAGCTCCGTAACACCTTTTCCTAAGTGATTTTTTTTTCCCAATATCACCATCACCTTTTCCTAAGTGATTTATTGTGCTTATTACACTTTACTGTCTTGTGTTACATGAATCCTTCCTATATCACCAAAGCTCCCTAACACCTTTACCTAAGTGATTTATTTAGCTTACTCCACCATACTGTCTTGTGTTACATAAATCCTTCCTATATTACCAAAGTTCCCTAACACCTTTTCCTAAGTGATTTATTTTGCTTATTACACCTTACTGTCCTGTGTTACATAAATCCATTTATCACCAGCAA
>NW_027642878.1:160000-165000 GCF_032717465.1 Coenobita brevimanus
GGAGAGTGTGTGTGAGTGAGGTGGAGGGGGGGAGAGGGAGGGGGAGGCCAAGGATGAGATGGAAGGATGGAGTGGGGAGGTATATGAGAGAGGGGGGTGTGAACTGGGAGCAAGGCGGTGAAATGGTGAGGGACAGGGTGACGTGGAGGTGATTTGTTTGTGGCCACCCCTTATGGGATTAAGGCGTCTGGCAATAGATAGATATACATTCATCTCAAAATTTCCTTTCCCTTCGGTATGTTTATATGGCATGATCCTATGGCCTCTTCTCCTTCTCTCTTCTATCTATCTATCTATCTATCTATGTATTGCCAGACGCCTCAGTCCCATTCGGGGTGGCCACAAACAATTCGCCTCCACGTCGCCCTGTCCCCTGCCATTTCACTGCCCTGCTCCCAGCTCACACACCCCTCTCTCATATACCTCTCCACCCCATTCCTCCACCTCATCCTTGGTCTTCCCCTCCCTCTCCCTCCCTCCACCTCACCTACATATACTATCTATCTATCTATCTATAGCCCGATGCCCTAATCCCGCAAAGGGTGGCCGCAGACAAAACGCCTCCAAGTCGCTCTGTCACCCATCATTTGACTACCCTCCCCCCAACTCACGCCCCCCTTCCTCATAGACCTCTCAACTCCATCCTTCCACCTCATCCTCGGTCTCCCCCTCCCTCTCCCTCCCTGCACCTCACCTACATATACTACTGGTGTATATTCAAGTGCTGGGCGTATGAGTGATGTAATTACTGTATATTCTTCACCATTGCCTCCTTGATGTATGTAAAGGCAACTCTCATATTCACTAATAGGTTATACAGGTTCCTTATTTTATCACGTATATGGTCTTCTGGTGAGTGTCTGCTGGTAGGTGGGGACACTTGCCATCCACTCACTCAATGTAGTGCTGCTCTCGATTGACTGCCCTTTCTTCTCTTCCATCCTTGTTTCCTTCCTTCCTCTTCTGTCTTTCTTTCCTTCATTCTTTCCTCTTCCTTCTGCCTGTGGGTGACTCTGCATTGAGTGACAAGTCAAATGGTTTCCTGTACGCCAGGAAACCATTTTCTACGCTGGGTGGTAACCATATAACGCTATTATGGCACCTGGTGGTTTAGTGGGTAATTACAGCACTCCATTCAGATTGAGCCGGTGCAGGTTTATATCCAAGGAGTGGTTGCGGTTTATTGCTCATGTAATGCCACTCAAGGATGAGTGAGGCTGGTCATTCTTATCTTAAATATCAGGACCAACTTGCCTAGCCCCGGGCTCCTACGCTCTTCATAGGGAAACACTGGGTTGGATGGTGAATGAATGAATGATAAAATCTTTCTCTTGTCAGGTACTGGTAAACTGTTGCTGCCTACTTTGTAGTCCCAGTCAGGCCTCTTTACACTCTTTCCAATATTTATTACATGGCATTCTTCTGTACTGTGGGGGCACTCACCATCCACTCACTCGATGTAGTGCTGCTCTCGGGTGCCTGCCTTTTCCTCTCTTCCTTCTGTCCTTCCTTCTTTCCATCCATCCATCCATCCATCCTTCCTTCCTTCCTTCCTTCCATCCTTCCTTCCTTCCATCCTTCCTTCCTTCCATCCTTCCTTCCTTCCTTCCTTCCTTCCATCCTTCCTTCCATTTGTCTTTCTTTCCTTCATTCTTTCCTCTTCCTTCTGTCTATGGGTGACTCTACACTGAGTGACAAGCCAGATGGAGGGAGGCAGTTGATATGAACAAATCAGCAACAACAATACACAAGACAGAGGAAGGAAATAAAGAATAAAAGAATTAGTTATAACTGAAATGAGCGTTATCATGAAAGTTATAAATAAAGGAGTGTATGCGAGTGAGGTGGAGGGGGGAGAGGGAGGCCAAGGATGAGAGGGAGAGGGGAGAGGGAGAGGGAGGCCAAGGATGAGAGGGAGAGGGGAGAGGGAGGGGGAGGCCAAGGATGAGATGGAGAGGGGAGAGGGAGGGGGAGGCCAAGGATGAGATGGAGAGGGGAGAGGGAGGGGGAGGCCAAGGATGAGATGGAGGGGGAGAGGGAGGGGGAGGCCAAGGATGAGATGGAGGGGGAGAGGGAGGGGGAGGCCAAGGATGAGATGAAGGGGGAGAGGGAGGGGGAGGCCAAGGATGAGATGGAGGGGGAGAGGGAGGGGGAGGCCAAGGATGAGATGGAGAGGGGAGAGGGAGGGGGAGGCCAAGGATGAGATGGAGGGATGGAGTGGAGAGGCATATGAGAGAGGGGTGTGTGAGCTGGGAGCAGGGTAGTGAATGGCAGGGAACAGGGTGGCATGGGGGCGATTTGTTTGTGGCCACCCCTTACGGGATTAAGGCATCTGGCAGTAGATAGATAGATACAATACTCATTTCTCTCATTTTTCAAGTCACTTCTGCTAACATTATTCTCAACATTTTTTTTTTTTTCACCTCCATTGTCACTTCTTCATTAGGTTTTTTCTAAATCCTTTGCATTTTCCTTCTGGTATTGTAATTCCCTTTTAACGTCCAAGAATTCTTCCGTGTACTTCCTGACTCTTTCTGCAGACCTTTTAACTATATTCACATCCACCAAGGCACAATACAAGGGTCCATTTGACAGTTATATTTCCTGGTTTGTCTGAGAATGCCAGCGTTTCAGTCTTAGGCTATTTTTGTTTATTTTTTATTTTTTTTATATAACAACAGAGGAAGGAAAAACAATTGGGTAAAAAAAAATAATCCATACACCAGATTACTGGTGTCCTCTGTTCATAAAATATCTGTAACAGTTAGACTTGAACAGTTGTAGGTTGAAGTTTGGAGGAAAACAACTCTGGGGAAGCGAGTTCCAGAGAGATGCAGTTCGGGGAATGAAAGAATTCTGATAGGCAGAAGTTGTGCAATATGGTTCAGTGACATTCCAGTCATAAGCGCTGCCAGATGCCCGTGTAGCACGAGGGAAGGCATGGAGAGGTGGCACCATGGACGCAACTTTGTCTGAGCATTTGCCAAAAAAATATCTGTAAAATAATGCAAGGGAGGCAACATTCCTTCTTACTTGCAGGGGAGGTAGTTTATTTGTAATGGCAGGGTTGTTAATAATTCCAACAGCTTTGTTCTGAATTTTGTCCAGTTGTTTAAGTGCAACACAATATAGTGGCGGCGCATGACTCTGAGGTTGTTATTATCCTGCCCCGGCATCCTACCCCTCAACAGTGCGACCGATTTCGTGTATAATATGAGACACATGTGATTCGTGTATAATAATATTCGTGTATAATATATTCGTGTATAATAATATTCGTGTATAATATATTCGTGTATAATATATTCGTTAATATTAATATGATTTCTGGTATAATATGATACGAAATCGAACACACTTTTGAATGGTAGGTTGGCAGGGTACGATGATGACAGCCTCAGAGTCGTGCGCCGTGGTAACAGTCAGCCAGCTGCTTGGTGCTGCTGTCACTCGTTGTATGTTTGTCACTTATTTATCTTTTTCTGACTGCTTTTCCTGCATAAAACACACCAATTTATAGAGTCTGTTTTGCCTTAGTCACCCATTTTGCAATAGGGACATGAGCTTGACCAATCTATCTATCTTTTGCCAGACACCCCAATCCCACAAGGGGTGGCCACAAACAAATCGCCTCCACGTCGCCTGGTGTCCTGCCATTTCACTGCCGTTCTCCCAGCTCACACCCCCTTCGCTCATATACCTCTCCACTCCATCCCTCCATCTCATCCTTGGCCTCCCCCTCCCTCTCCCCTGCTCCACCTCACTCACATACACTCTCCTCATTAGTCTCTCACTCTCCATCCCCTCCACACGGCCAAACCACCTCAATGTATTTCTCCTAACACTTCCTATCACTTGACCAACGCTGCAAATAATATACTTAGCCAGCTGGTGATGTGGCCTTTGTTGTTGCCGGAGCACCATCTGTCATCCATCCTGTCTAACTGTGTGTGTGTGTGTGTACCTGTGTCTATGTGTACCTGTGTCTGTGTGTGTACCTCTGTCTGTGTACATGTGTGTATATCTTTTGAGCATATTGTACATAATGCTGTGTTTGTACGTACATCTCCATGTGTACCCATCCTTGTGTGCATCTGTGTATGTATGTGTCTTCATATCTGTCTCTGTGTGTACCTCTGTCTGTGTGTATGTGTGTGTATCTTTTGTACATATACTGCATATTGCTGTGACATACGTACATCTCCATGTGTACCGGTACCCTTCCCGATGTGTATGTGTGTATGTATGTGTGTACATCTCTGTCTCTGTGTCTGTGTGTACCTTTATCACTGTGTACATTCTTTATGTACGTCAGTCTTCGTGTATGTTTTCTTGTTGCAGTGTGGTAATACTACATACACACAGAGAGAGGAAGGGAGTATGTGCGTATATCTGTATCTGTGTGTACCTCTCTCTCTTTGTGTATGTATTTGTCTCCATGTGTACCCCTTTATGTACCTCTTTCTATTTATGTGCATTTCCATGTGTACATATGCCTTCATGTACGTTTTTTCATTGCAGTGTGCCAATGCAACAACATGGAGATGATTGCAACAGGGAGAGGAGGAGATTATGTGTATATATGTATGTACAGTGTGTGTCTGTATCTCTGTCTGTCTGTTCATGTGCACCTCCATGCGTACATATGCCTTCATGTACGTTTTCTCATTGCAGTGTGCCAGTGCAACGACATGGAGACACCTGCAACGGAGAGACTGGCCTATGCAATTGCCACACCTAGGGCATGACTGAAGCTACTTGCACGGGTCAGGCTACTGGGACTACATCTATCTGTTTATCTATCTGTCAGGGTGGTTGTGTATCTATCTGGCTGTCTATCAATCTATCTGTTACTATCTATCTATCATTCTCTCATTATGTAGGAGAATCATTGCAAGGATAGGCTTCCTAATATATCTATCTGTTTATCTATCAGGGTGGTTGTATATCTATCTGGCTGTCTATCTATCTATCTGTCTGTATTACTATCTATCATTCAT
>NW_027642878.1:167500-172500 GCF_032717465.1 Coenobita brevimanus
GTACCATCCACTCACCTGATGTAGCAATAGATTGATTGATATAGATGCAAAAATTGATCATTACATAATTCATATTGGTTATTTATCTATCTATCTAGCTCTGTTTGTCCATCTAATAGGTACCATCCACTCACCTGATGTAGCAATAGATTGATTGATATAGATGCAAAAATTGATCATTACATAATTCATATTGGTTATTTATCTATCTATCTAGCTCTGTTTGTCCATCTAATAGGTACCATCCACTCACCTGATGTAGCAATAGATTGATTGATATAGATGCAAAAATTGATCATTACATAATTCATATTGGTTATTTATCTATCTATCTAGCTCTGTTTGTCCATCTAATAGGTACCATCCACTCACCTGATGTAGCAATAGATTGATTGATATAGATGCAAAAATTGATCATTACATAATTCTTATTGGTTATTTATCTATCTATCTAGCTCTGTTTGTCCATCTAATAGGTACCATCCACTCACCTGATGTAGCAATAGATTGATTGATATAGATGCAAAAATTGATCATTACATAATTCATATTGGTTATTTATCTATCTATCTAGCTCTGTTTGTCCATCTAATAGGTACCATCCACTCACCTGATGTAGCAATAGATTGATTGATATAGATGCAAAAATTGATCATTACATAATTCATATTGGTTATTTATCTATCTATCTAGCTCTGTTTGTCCATCTAATAGGTACCATCCACTCACCTGATGTAGCAATAGATTGATTGATATAGATGCAAAAATTGATCATTACATAATTCATATTGGTTATTTATCTATCTATCTAGCTCTGTTTGTCCATCTAATAGGTACCATCCACTCACCTGATGTAGCAATAGATTGATTGATATAGATGCAAAAATTGATCATTACATAATTCATATTGGTTATTTATCTATCTATCTAGCTCTGTTTGTCCATCTAATAGGTACCATCCACTCACCTGATGTAGCAATAGATTGATTGATATAGATGCAAAAATTGATCATTACATAATTCATATTGGTTATTTATCTATCTATCTAGCTCTGTTTGTCCATCTAATAGGTACCATCCACTCACCTGATGTAGCAATAGATTGATTGATATAGATGCAAAAATTGATCATTACATAATTCATATTGGTTATTTATCTATCTATCTAGCTCTGTTTGTCCATCTAATAGGTACCATCCACTCACCTGATGTAGCAATAGATTGATTGATATAGATGCAAAAATTGATCATTACATAATTCATATTGGTTATTTATCTATCTGTCTAGCTCTGTTTGTCCATCTAATAGGTACCATCCACTCACCTGATGTAGCAATAGATTGATTGATATAGATGCAAAAATTGATCATTACATAATTCATATTGGTTATTTATCTATCTATCTAGCTCTGTTTGTCCATCTAATAGGTACCATCCACTCACCTGATGTAGCAATAGATTGATTGATATAGATGCAAAAATTGATCATTACATAATTCATATTGGTTATTTATCTATCTGTCTAGCTCTGTTTGTCCATCTAATAGGTACCATCCACTCACCTGATGTAGCAATAGATTGATTGATATAGATGCAAAAATTGATCATTACATAATTCATATTGGTTATTTATCTATCTATCTAGCTCTGTTTGTCCATCTAATAGGTACCATCCACTCACCTGATGTAGCAATAGATTGATTGATATAGATGCAAAAATTGATCATTACATAATTCATATTGGTTATTTATCTATCTGTCTAGCTCTGTTTGTCCATCTAATAGGTACCATCCACTCACCTGATGTAGCAATAGATTGATTGATATAGATGCAAAAATTGATCATTACATAATTCATATTGGTTATTTATCTATCTATCTAGCTCTGTTTGTCCATCTAATAGGTACCATCCACTCACCTGATGTAGCAATAGATTGATTGATATAGATGCAAAAATTGATCATTACATAATTCATATTGGTTATTTATCTATCTGTCTAGCTCTGTTTGTCCATCTAATAGGTACCATCCACTCACCTGATGTAGCAATAGATTGATTGATATAGATGCAAAAATTGATCATTACATAATTCATATTGGTTATTTATCTATCTATCTAGCTCTGTTTGTCCATCTAATAGGTACCATCCACTCACCTGATGTAGCAATAGATTGATTGATATAGATGCAAAAATTGATCATTACATAATTCATATTGGTTATTTATCTATCTATCTAGCTCTGTTTGTCCATCTAATAGGTACCATCCACTCACCTGATGTAGCAATAGATTGATTGATATAGATGCAAAAATTGATCATTACATAATTCATATTGGTTATTTATCTATCTGTCTAGCTCTGTTTGTCCATCTAATAGGTACCATCCACTCACCTGTGTATCTATTTGTCTATGTATCTATGTATCTATCTGTCTGTCTTTTAACAATGACTCACCATTCTTTCTATCTATCTATCTAACTATCTATCTATATTTGGAGTGTCTTTTAACTATTACACACCTGCTTATCTGTCTATCAATCCATCCATCTGTCTATCCATCTGTCTATCTATCTTCACACCATCTTCGGACAGTCACACACCATTCTGTCTGCCTGTCTATCTATCCATCTATGTATCTATTTATCTATCTATCTGTCTAGCTATTTATCTATCTTCACACCATCTTTGGACAATAACACCATCCTGTTTATCTATATGTCGATCTATTTGGAGGTATCTATCAATTTATCTATCTGTTTCAGCTGAATGTGGCATGGAATGACCATGCATCTATCAGCACTAGTAACCAAGGAGATTCTGGCCTTCCACCCTGGTATGTAAGTCTATCTGTCTATCTATCTTTATCTGTCTACCTACCCACTCATCTCTCTCTCTTTCTCTCTCATTATATCTATCTGTTTATACCTACCTACCTCCCTGTGTCTACCAATCTATATCTATCTACCTACTTTATCTATCTATTAAGACTAGTAACCAAGGAGATTCTAGTGTAAGTATAAGTACAACTAAATCAATTTTACATTTAATGTTTTAAATGTAACTCGTCTATCTGCTTACTGTCTATCTATCCATCTGTATTTATCTATTTATCTGTCTAGTAACCTCATGGGGCAACACAGGATTAGATGATGAATGAATGAATAACAGTAAATCCATTCATCCATGCATCATCCAATCCTGTGTTGCCCCATGAGGAGCGTAGGAGCCCGGGGCTAGGCAGTTGGTCCCGGCATTTAAGATGAGAGTGACCAGCCTCACTCATCCCTGAGTGGCATTACATGAGCAATCAATCCCAACCATCCCTTGGATATAAACCTTCACCGGCTCAGTCCGATTGGAGCGCCGCAATTACCCACTAAACCACCAGGTGCCAAAATTTGGTTATATGGTTACCACCCAGCGCTGTAAATGGTTTCCTGGTGCACAGGAAACCATTTGGCGTGTCACTCAGTGTAGAGTCACACACAGGCAGAAGGAAGAGGAAAGAATGAAGGAAAGAAAGACAGAAGAGGGAGTGTAAAGTCACCCGTAGGCAGAAAGACGAGGAAAGAATGAAGGAAAGAAAGACAGAAGAGGATGGAAGGAAAGAAGGATGGGGGAGAGGAAAGGGCAGACACCTGAGAGCAGCACTACATCAAGTGAGTGGATGGTGAGCGCCCCCACCTACCACAAATCATCGTTATCATGTGTTTCTGTTTTACAGTGTGGTGGGCAACAAGCACTGCAGCAGTCCTGGCTTGCAGCTCCTGAAAACACTTTTGGAGAATGGCCTGGTATCTCCACACTCAGGCTACTGTATAGTTTGTCAGGTATGTCTGTATCTGGTAACTTTATCCATTTTTCTATCTATCTGTTGCAAGGCACCTTATTCCTGTAAGGGGTGGCCACTAACAAATTGCCTCCATGTTACCCTGTCCTCTTCCCTCCCTCCAACTCACACCCCTCCTCTCTCATATCTCTCTCCATCCCATCCCTCCATCTTATCCTTGGCCTCCCCCTCCACCTCACTCACATGCATCCTTCTGGTCAGTCTCTCATTGTCCATCATCTCCACTCCATCCCTCTCCTCATTCATGGTCTCCCCCTCCCCCTCTTCCCCTCCACCTCACTCACAAACTCTTCTAGTCAGTCTCTCATTGTCCATCCTCTCCACATAGCCAAACCATCTCAGAGTATTTCTCTTAACACTCAACCACATCAACACCACAATACTCCTTTACTTCCTCATTTGTCAGTCTGTCTCTTTGTCTACTTATCTATCTATCTATCTATTGCCAGACGCCCCAGTCCTGTAAGGGGTGGCCACAAACAAATCGCTTCCATGTCCCCCTGTCCCCCTGCCATTTCATTGCCCTGATCCCAGCTCACACAGTCTTTTGCAGTTAAGTTTGTATGTTCATAGTTATGTTCTTTGTTCTTGAAGGTTTTTGTAGCTACACTTTCATGTTCTTTATGTGCTGTGTTCTGTCAGTGTCATTCTGTGTTTATATGCTTGTGTCTGCCTCCTTCTTCTGTTATGTTCTTTATGTGCTGTGTTCTGCTAGTTTATGTGCTTGTGTCTGCCAACCTTCTTCAGTTATCCTCTGTTATATTCTTCTCTTGACTCAGTGCTTAGCCAGTTTTTAAAATCATGGCTGGTACTCTATTCAGTTAAGGCAGCTCCCTAACACCTCTTCCCAAGCAATTTATTGTTTAATTTTTTTTTTTAAATAACAGAACAGAGGAAGGAAAAACGAATAAAAAAATAATCCATACACCATATTTCTGGTGTCCTCCATTCATAAAATATCTGTAACAGTTGGACTTGAACAGCTGTGGGTTGAAGTTTGGAGGGAAACAAGTCTGGGGAAGCGAGTTCCAGAGAGATGCAGTTCAGGGAATGAAGGAATTCTGATAGTCCGAAGTTGTGCAATATGGCTGAGTGACATTCCAGTCATGAGTGCTACCAGATGCTTATTACCCCTTGAATTATTTAA
>NW_027642878.1:185000-190000 GCF_032717465.1 Coenobita brevimanus
CTCCCTCCCTCCCTCCCTATCTCTGCCCTCCTGCTGTTTCCCTCCCCTCCCCTCCCCTCCCCTCCCCTCCCCTCCCCTCCCCCACCTACCTCCCCATCACTTACCTCCTGCTGTCTTAACCTCTCCCTCCCCCTCCCTCCCTTTCCCCTCCCCCTCCCTCCCTCCCCTACCCTTTTTCTTCCCTCCCCTCCCCTTCCCTTACCCCCTATCTACACCCCCCTCCTCCCTCTCTCTCTCTCTCTCTCTCTCTCTCTCTCCCCCTCCCTCCACCTCCCTCTTCCCTCCTTTCTCCCTCCTCCCCCTCCCTCCCCTCCCCTCCCTCCCCATCCCTGGGCCCTCACGCCTCTTCAGTGTCACCCCTCCCCCCCCTCTCCCCAAGCACACGACCACCAGCTGCTTAGTCTCGTGTCAAATCATCATCATCATCATCATCATCATCATCACCATCACCATCATCATCATCATCATATCATCACCACCATCATCATCATCACCATCACCATCATCATCATCACCATCCCACACCACCACCACCATCATCATCATCATCACCATCATCATCATCACCACCACCACCATCATCATCATCATCACAACAAGGAGGTGCATGCAGGCAGCACTACACCCCGTCCTTCCCTGGCCTCACCACACCACCTCCTTATGTATGGTGATGATATGGACATTTACCACAGTAATCCACATATGGTGTTGTGGTGTGGTGTTGAGGAGACGTTGGCCAGTGAAAAGGATATGTATTTACTATTCCATTAATCTCTCTCTCTCTCTCTCTCTCTCTCTCTCTCTCTCTCTCTCTCTCTCTCATGCCTCCGGGAGCTAGTGAAGTACAGGTAATGTTTGCTTTGTTAATTATTTCAACAAAACTCCAGGTGACAGCACATTGTAACTCCCACTCCACTGTGTGTGTGTGTGTGTGTGTGTGTGTGTGTGTGTACCATTCTGTTTTGTCTGGTTTCCTGTCTGTATTTGTCTGTTAGTTAGCTTACCTGTGTGTGTGTGTGTGTGTGTGTGTGTGTGTGTGTGTGTGTGTGTTTCTACCATTCTGTTCTGTCTGTCTGTCTGTCTGTCTGCCGTTTTCCCTACCTTCCTGTTGTCTGTCTGCTTCCTTGACTGTTGGTTCCCTCTCTCTCTCTCTCTCTCTCTCTCTCTCTCTCTCTCACTCAAATTTTCCTTTTCTCTCCCTCTGTTTCTCTCTCTACCTCACCCATCCACCCACCAATCACTCTGTCTTTCACTTTCTGCTCACCTGTCTGCCTTTTCCCCTACCTACCTACCTACCTGCCTGCCTGCCTACCTCCCTGCTTTCACTTTCCACCTGCTTACGTACACTGCCTTTTTCTCCGCCTGTCTTCCCTCCTACGTCACTGCCTGCTTCCTCAACTACCTTTCTCTGTACCCAGTTACGTTTTTCCCCGTCCATCCCTACCTCCCTTGTTTTGCCTCCTTAATATCCTCTCTCTCTCTCTCTCTCTCTCTCTCTCTCTAATATTTTATTGATTTCATTTCCTCAGTCATCCTTGGTCTTCACCACACTCACATATACTCTGCTAATTAGTCTCTCACTCTGGCCTTGGCACCCCACTACGCTGTACAACACCACCGCCAATAAGACATAAAAGGCGCCTTTAACATCGAGCCAACGCACCAACAAAAGCAGAGAGAGAGAGAAGAAAGTCAAAGAATGTAATAAATATAGGCCAAGTTACACACGTTATCCCTCTATTGTTTACAGTTTTCTATCTCACAAGCTCCGCCCCCAAGATGGCGCCTTGCTGTCTCCCTCCACCCACAACACAGCCAGGCCCGCCGCCCACAATCCAATTCCACGCCCCCCTTCAGTTACCCCACGGCGACGGGTGGGTGTAGATGTCGGTTATTTAGCTCCGCGGCGGCCCTCTGTCTACATCGATCCAAACATTCCCCTCCCTCCCTCTCTCTCTCTCTCTCTCTCTCTCTCCATGTTACATTTCTTTCCTCAATTCTCTTTGCTGTTCTTCCCCTTTCCCCTTTGTTTTTCTTCTTTCGTCTTTCTTCCTACGCATATACATTTTTATCTTTCTTCCTCCCACTTCTGCATCTTTCTCCTTCTCTTCCTCTTCTCTCTCTCTCTCTCTGCTTGTTACACTTCTTTCCTCTATTCTCTCTGCTGTTCTTCCCCTTTTCCACTCCATTTTTCTTTCCTTCTCTCGTCTTTCTCCCTACGCATATACATTTGTATTAATCTCTCTTCCTCCCACTTCTACATCCGTCTCTTCTTCCTTCTCTCTCTCTCTCTCTCTCTCTCTCTCTCTCCAATACTAAACTGACACAAGTAGTTAATAAGCCTACACGAATCACTGCTACCTCTGCTACTCTTCTTGATATAACTAAACTCTATCTGTCTATTGCCAGACGCCTTAATCCCGTAAGGGGTGGCCGCAGATAAATAGCCTCCATGTCGCCCTGTCCCCCGCCATTTTAGTGCCCTGCTCCCAGCTCACACCCCTCTCTCTCATATACCTCTCCACTCCATCCCTCCATCTCATCCTTGGCCTCCCCTTCCCTCTTCCCCCTCCACCTCAATCACATACACTCTCCTCGTCAGTCTCTCACTCTCCGTCCTCTCCACATGGCCAAACCTTCCATGGCCTGAAAACCTATAGCAATGATGTACTGTGTTGCCACCTACTAAATGAAACCAATACTACTATTCTGGCCACTGACAATGTACATGAACAGGTTGATGTGTTACCCTCAGTGTACACCACAAGTTTGTACAAATGTGCCGCCCTTATTACTAGAGAAATACCACGTCCTGCTGCCCCTTGCATTACCCATGACATGTCCTGCCCCTTGCATTACCCATGACATGTCCTGCCCCTTGCATTACCCATGACATGTCCTGCCCCTTGCATTACCCATGACATGTCCTGCCCCTTGCATTACCCATGACATGTCCTGCCCCTTGCATTACCCATGACATGTCCTGCCCCTTGCATTATCCATGACATGTCCTGCCCCTTGCATTACCCATGACATGTCCTGCCCCTTGCATTACCCATGACATGTCCTGCCCCTTGCATTACTCATGACATGTCCTGCCCCTTGCATTACCCATGACATGTCCTGCCCCTTGCATTACCCATGACATGTCCTGCCCCTTGCATTACCCATGACATGTCCTGCCCCTTGTATTACCCATGACATGTCCTGCCCCTTGCATTACCCATGACATGTCCTGCCCCTTGCATTACCCATGACATGTCCTGCCCCTTGCATTACCCATGACATTCGGTAAATAACACAAACACGGCATCACACACGCAGTCAATTAACACTAAACAGGCTCAACATGTCATTACAGGAAAGTTACAAGGATTTAAAGAAAAGAGCCAAATTACTTATTAATCAATCTATTAACCAATATTATCACAAAGGACTCAGACTCAAGAGGTAATACTTGTGCCACATGGACAATACTCCAAGACATAATACACAACAATAACAACTACAACAACAGCTTTTTGATGATCCACAAAGTACAGCTGAAGAATTTATTTTTTCGTAAACGTAGGTAAAAGAACATTTGAAACTACACAGTTCTTGCAAGCATGTACCACCATAAATCCTGCATCTGCCAGACCTGTGACTGGTAATAACACAGGCAGCATGACACAATTCCCACCAGACACTGTTGATGTTAACACTGTAATATTAACAATTAAACATTGACAAAATACTAAATCTTATGGCTCAAACAATATTTCACTTCGTTTTATTAAGGCTTCCCTCTTCCTACTCGCATTGTATTTAACCCACATAAATTCTTCAGTTGTTACGGGCGTCTTCCCTACTGCTTGGCAGAATGCTATAGTCACGCCTTTATATAAAAATGGACACACTCAGGTCGTCGGCAATTACCCACCAATTTTACTGCTACCTGTTTTTTTCCTAAAATTATTGAAAAATCGTCTCAACGCAACTAATAACATTTCTTGAATCAAACCAACTTCTCTCACAAACCCAGCATAGTTTCCGTGCTAAGCTATCCACAAATACAGCATCACAGTTATCACTGATAATATCACCATAACATGGATAATACACACATATCACTTTTAACCCTCTGTGATCTATCAAAAGCTTTCGATAGTGTCAGCCATTCCATTCTTCCCAATAAACTCAGTAAAGGCAGTGTTGATCACTTCTACTTTGACAGCTGCCTTAATAATAGAACACAATCTGCATCCGAAACACCAAATTCTCATTCAGTAAAGTCAGTGTTGATAACTTCTGGTTTGACAGCTGCCTTAATAATAGAACACAATCTGCATCCCAAACACCAAATTCTCATTCAGTAAAGTCAGTGTTGATAACTTCTGGTTTGACAGCTGCCTTAATAATAGAACACAGTCTGTTCACATCCAAAACACCAAATCCTCCAAATCAATGTCATTTATGGGGTACCCCAAGGCTCAATTCTTGGCCCTATGCCATTCAGTATATATGTCAACGATCTCTCAGCAAATCTTAACGAGTGTGTGTTAGTGCAATATGCTGATGACACTCAGTTTCTTCACAGTGGCAAACTAGATTCTCTCCAGGATATATTGCACAAATCAGAGGAAAACTTGAGTATGGCCAGGGAATATTTTCGTAACAACGGTCTTCATCTAAATACCACTAAAACGCAATGTATGTTCTAGGGTGCAGGCCAATGATCTCACTAATACCACCTAACACTACTGTACGATTTGGAGACACAGCAGTTCAAGCCAGCACTATGTAAAAAAATTAGGTATATATGGACTGCTACATGACCTTTGATAAGCATGTAAATGAACTTAGCAAAAGAGTACTGGTCATATTAATATATATTAACAGGATAAAAGATGGCTTTGACAAAGACACTCGACACATCATAGTGCAGGCACTGGCCCTAAGTATGTGGCACTGCAGGCCTGGCACTAAGTATACTACGGCAGTGTAATATGTGGCACTGC
>NW_027642878.1:197500-205000 GCF_032717465.1 Coenobita brevimanus
ATAATATTCTTGTCTGTATTATTAATACATCCATTATATTCCGGATCAAAGACTTTTATCACTGGAATGAATCTTTGTCTCAAAATACGTTATATGGGACACTATTCACCAGCCTCATGTTATCAATGGTGAAGGATGCTCATGCACAATATAATTATTTAAGACTAACTTAGTGTCACGTGGAAGGCTTATATATTCCCGATTCATAATCTAAACATAGTCTACCCCGTAACCGTTCTCTTATATCCCGTTCTCCCTTATCTCGCTTGTGCACTAGATGGCGTGAAGGTAATGGCCTCGCAGTCTAACGTTGAGTCGTTACTCCGTATCTTTTCTCCTCCGTGGAGTCGAGTACTTCATACTGATATTCATGCTTTCGTGTAGCTGTGGTGCTTCATTCAGAGTCGAGGTGAAATAAACCTGCATGAAATTAGTTAACCAGGAGCAATGGGACGTGAATAACCTTGCACGGCGCTAGATCAGAGTCCATACGAGAGGGAGTAAGTTGGAGAAATTAGTGACTGATGTTAGAGGACATCGACAGTGGATCCAGCCGTTGAACTAAAGCTTGATGTATCTAGTGGGAAGGTGGTAGTCGGATATTAACCATTTATGGAGGTATGTTCTATATTTACTACTTGTACAGCTTTATTTTGGACTTAAATTTGATAGTGATAGTTTTAAGAATAGGTGATAGGAGTGATTTGAGTGACACTGGTGGTTGAATATTTGTAAATCTGCATTTAATTCATGTGTACAGCTGAAATGTTTATGTATATATTAATCATTGTTACGACAGCCACATATAGAGGGAGGTGGTTTTTGTTTTGGGGGTTGTTCGTAGGAAAGTGCAGGGCTGTAGCAATAACGACGAGTGGGGTAGGTCATCCAGGGAGTGGGTACGGTTTGGTGGGAATTGGCTAGTAGTGATGAGAGGCGCGGTGCAGCATAGCCCCTTCCCTTGTCCCCTGTATTTTTCCATATCGTGGAGCAGTGGCTTTAAACTGCAAGATTAAGGACTGACAACGGGGTTAGTTAGATTTATAGGTACTTTTACATCAAGGTATTGACGAAAATAAAGAAATCGTGAGGGAAATTGGTGTGGTTATATTGAAAAGTGACCTGTGTTCGTCACTTGCTTCAATTTTTCATTTTATTAGTTATGTATTTACCATCACGTTTTTCGTGGCTAGCCTTTGATAGCTTGTTCAGTTCATGTTGTACTGTTGTTGGTCTGTTTTGACAGTGAACCTTAGTGTGTGTGTGTGTGTGTGTGTGTGTGTGTGTGTGTGTGTGTGTTTTAAGTAATGATCAATTTCTGTTCTACCAGCATTTTTCCACCATACTCTCTCCTACACCCTGACCCTCTGACCCCCATATCCACATTTTGTCCACCATATTGGGTCGGTGGCTGGCACAATGTTGACTCTTCACTACACTTAATTACTGCCTCCATTGTTTTGGTACCTGCAGTATTAGTCTGCAATTTTTTCCAATCCGTCAGATCTGATTGAATAGGGTTTTGGTCAATTAAATCTTCTGTGGTTTGTTCGTGTCGTTCTGGGAGGGTTACATAAAACTGTCATTAACTCCTTGAGGAAAAATCATGAACATTTATTGGTTTATTAAACAAGCAATGTCTAGCTGACCAGACTCCAATTGGAGCCAAGCAACCGCCCCTGCAAGGTGGTTCGTCTTGACTAAGTCATGACATTAAATTCCTAAAAAATAGCGTATTATTTGTGCAGAACTAAGCTAATTCTTATTTACGTCGTCCAACAAGTGGTTTCTTCATTCAGTGTATGTTTCGTTCAATGTTTACAAGATTTAATTGCTTATCATTGCTTCGTCTGGGATCGAATAGAAAGTTTTCCTCAGTTTTCATTCATATTCCACTTATCTCGTAATTAAGAGGAATGAGTATGGCTGAGAGGAATGAGTGGCTGAATGTCTGAAACACATTACACATTACATTTTACCAAAGTGTATTAATAATGCTTTAAACTCCACATGTGCCGTGGCTGCTCAGTCGAGTTGAGAAGACTGGTGAGTGGACGATGATGTCACTGCCAAACCAACGTGACCTGGATGGGTGAGAGGTCTCGGTAAAAGCAGTAGCCGGCACACAGCACTCACGGACACGCATCCCCGCCTCATTTCACTCTCTCTCGCCCCTCTCATACCGTCTACTTCAAGAATTCCAGACTATCGATGTTAAGTACCATCTCGGCAAGTGGCCTACCGCAGCCGCAGACAGCAGCAGTTTGTGGGAGCAGAGAAGGCTGAGCAAGGCGCCTATAGTGCAGTGAAATTTGACTAACGTGTGGCCATAAAAATCCTTGTGAACCCATTAAGTTGTATGGATATGGGAAAAATGTGGAGAATATAGAAAGTGTGGTGGGATATAAAGTGGAAGATATAAGAAATTGCTAAGGACATAGGAAATAAAGGATAAGTGAACAAAGTTAGTAGAAGAAAGTAGTAAGGTATGGCCAGGAAATATTTTGAAAGAAATTGAGAATAACTATGGATTTAGCTATGAAAATAGCTATGTGGAGTAGACTACAAGTTGTCATACACCGTACACTTTACACAGTCATTCTCAGTTAATGTAGTTTTACGTGTGTATTGGGTGTGAATGTATTTACTTTGTAAATCAATACTGTTCTTTCACTTTCCTTAACCTATGCAGACTTACACAACTGTTGTCACTTATAAAAGGGGGGCCTGATTTGAGGAATATTGCGTGTGTGGCGGGTAGAGTAATTCTTGAGACATTACTTTCCCATGCTTTGAAGTGATATTCTCCTGCAGCAGACGACGCCCCGCCATAACAAGGCAGTGGGAAGAGTATCGGTTTATTACCTGGATAAATGTCACATTTAGAACTGGACTTTTTTAACAGGGGCACCATAGTCTGCTGCACATCGGCCTGTTATGTGGGTGTATGGTTACCACTCAGCGTTGCGTATGGTTTTCTGGGTAACAGGGAACCATTGGGCTTGTTACGTGATGCACTCGCCTGAAGTGGGTAGAATAATAGACAGGGAGGATGAAAGATACAGGAAGAGGAGGACTGAAACAAATAAGTAGGCAGCACTACAGGAGAGTGGATGTTGTTGCCACCTGTACCTATCGGCACGTTAGAGTATAATAAAACTTGTCACTCTTAATAAGTATAATTTCATCTCTATAACCTTCTCCCGGAGAGGGTATATAAGCTGTCAGTTCAGTTTGGGGTCCTAAACTTTTGAAATGCATAAAAACTTAGGCGTTAATACTCCTAATTTTCAGAGGAAGCACGTTCTTTGAGACTAACCCATTACGGTGTTTCTATAAAGTGAAAAAATTGCCCTGTAGTAAGACGAGGCTAAGTCTAGGCAATGATGTTAACCCCTTCAAAAGCATGACATTTTCTAATTTACATGTCTCAAAATTATTTAACTTCATCTTTGGCTTTTTTTTTCTTTTCAATTTTCTGTTGTAAAAGGCTTGCCGGCTTCTGGCCATTAGTTCCTTCTTCCCTGCCTGAAAAAAATAGAGGGGGTTAATGAAGGCTATATCTACGACTATATATAAGAACTACAGTCCGAAGAGTCTCTAAAGTCTTTTAGGGACAGCGTGAATAATTCGCCATAAGATTGAAAGGGGTAAGCATTATTGTTTTAATATTACAGGCGCCCTGGGTTTGTTAGGACGCTGATATACAGAGGGAATTTCGTAGCCAAAATATCGAGGAACCAATAGAGAATGATTCCAACAGAGCTTGATGCTTAGAGGAAAACTGGTCACGAATACCGGCGTGGGTGAGATGGGCAGCTGTCAAAAATAGCGACGTGAAAGGCAAGAGCAAGGAGGGGGTGAGGGAGGGGCGGAAATGGAGAGCGATGGAAGCCGAGGGAGAGATGGAGGGAGAGGGAGAGAAATGGAGGGATGGGGAGATGGGGGAAAGGAGGGAGGGGGGTAAAGGACAAACAGAAACTGAGAGAATATTTTACATAACAATGGGCAATAGCAAGAGATGCCTTATAACTATTAAACTCTGCCACTCGCACAAACGTTAGGTGATACTGGATATTAGTCTTGGACATATTTAGCTATATTATTTCTCCATCCCTAAGCAGCTTTTCTTCAGACAACCTAAGAGCACAATGTAACATCTGGCGTATTTGTGAGGGAAGATGAGAGAGACTGGCTGTTGTGGTCTACACGTAGTCAGGAAAGCTACAACGTAGGACAGATTTAGCAGTTTATTTCATCCTTATGCAAGATTTTTCGTGCTAGTCAACCTCAGGGCACGAGTAACAACTGGCGTGTCTGTGTGAGGGAAGATGAGAGAGTTGACAGGTGTGGTTTACACGCGAAGCCAAGCATGTGCTCCTGTCAGCTAGCGTCTGTGATTCTTGTTAACATTTACAGAGTCCATGTTACGGATCGCCTTCTTGATAACTCGTCCTTTTTAAAGTTTCATTGCTATCTAAAAAAAAAAAGACATTGTTTTGGAGGACTGTTGCTTAATACAGTTCCATTACTTGCTGTAAATTTGATCCTCCATTTTCTTCCAGTACACAGTACCAGCTGTATATAGAAATTACACCCCTGACTTAAAATGGTGCATACAAACACGTGTCAAAATGTTTTCATGCTTCTCCGCCCCTTGTCAAATCATATTCTGGTGACGAGACATGCTAGTGTGTGTTAAGGTGCGTGTGCTTGCCTGTGCGTCTTGTAGAATCATGTAGCAATAGTGTGTCAGGGTGCGTGTGTTTGCCTTTACGTCTGGTAAAAACATGTGCTGGCGACGGGACATGCAAAAGTGTCTCAGCGTGCGTCTACATGCTTCTCTTGTCTCCCTGTCTGCTTCACTGCCTGCCGAGCCTACCTCTTCCAACAACACGGAACACTGGAGGATATTAATATTCCAGTCAACGCAGGTGCATGTGCGTGCGTGCGTGTCATCATCATTATCATCATCGTAGTCGTCGTCGTTGTCCTCCTCCTCTTCCTCCTCCTCCTCCGTGGCTGTGTCTCCCTGCAGGGCAACACTTTACAAAACGTGGTGGTCGTGCTGGCTGACGATACATCCTGAAACCTTCCTTAAATACCTTGCCTAATGGGTCAAAGTATCCTCGTGTGTTACTAAGGCAAACTAAACGGATAATAATATAGCACTTAAAGCAACAATAAGGTGTGATACGCAAAATAATTGGCTTAAGAAGAAGTGTTGCGGTGTGCCATGCCAACGAGAGGGGCATAAATGGTGTGTCGTGTGGTCGTAAAGCTTAGTTAGTTACCGGGAACATCACCCACACTGTTAACGCCAAGCCTTTCTCCTCCCTGTCAGTGCCGCCGTCACCACCTTTTCCTCCCTCTTCTTGTCTTCATTACCTGTCACCCTTCGTCCCCAGGTGCTGAGGAGGAGCCTACACGTGGTGGCACTGTGCACTCATAGTTTCCTGCACCTCGCCATGAGAAGGGCCTTGGTCTGACTCTTGTAAGAAGCTGTCTACCACACTGGGGTTACGGATATCTACACGTTGCATGTACTGTACTGTACCTGTACGACGGTCCTGTAGGAGCAGTTTCTGATTGTGGTCGACGGGTCTGCTCAGCTAGACTAACCGATGTTAAGCAACAACCTGCTTTGTCTACCCGTCCGTCTGACTGCCTGTCTCACCCTTTGAGTCTCCTGTCCATTGGCAACAGCCACCATGCATTTCAGATAGCAGAACCCTCAGGCACATTAGTCATGCAGACATATCACTCGTATCTTCCTCATCTTCTGTTGCCATCATGCACTTCGGTAAACAGACTCTCCATGCACACCCTCCCCACGGCGAGATGCAGGGAAATATATGGAGGTTTGGCTCGCGGATGCATGTCGCAGCTGCTCCACCCAGAGCCACGCGGTCTTATCGAAGCCACGAGGCCAAGACCCTCCTCTCCAGCACCTGTTATTGCTATGACAGGATTTACACAAAGAACAGCAAGCTTACCTGTATTTCTTTATGGAAGGCTGCAGATGAGAGAGAGATTCAGTCCTGTATTCTCGTCGTGTAAGGAGGCTCCCTAACACCTCTTCCTTAGCGATTTATCTTCCAAACCACTCATTAATATCCCCGGGTTTCCTCCTTATGTCTTTTCAATATCGACATAGATTGCATGAATAACACACAAGTATATAGTAACGGAGCAGAATTAGAAATAAATCGGTAAGGAGGAGGTGTTAGTAAGCTTCATAGCCTTACTAGGATACCGCCCTCAGCCTGCAGTCCACCAGGTTCGCGTTTTAGACGAACCTGGAACTTCAAATTGTACTTCTAATCCTCGTCTCTTTCTTGTTCTTTTAAAAAATCTTAATTTACGACAGAAATAAGATCGTAAGTTTTTTTTCCAGCATCATCATCCCTGTTTCTACGACCTCCGACTCGCCTCTGTCTCTTTCTCATTACTCACTTTTTTTTTTTTTTTTGTGCGAGGAAGATGGAACCAAAGGCCACGAGCCCGCAATAACTGTTCCTTCCAAGAGAAGAACAAAATACAAGAGAGAGCCAAATTCAAGATCCGATCATTTCGAGATGCCTGGACACACTGCGTTTAAAAGACTGGAGATCATAGGAAGCAGGAAATACAGACAGAGGGAGACAGTTCCAGACGTCATACTTCTTGTCCATACTTTGAAATTTACTGCAGAAGTTAAAGATATTTTTTTCCTATGTCTTTACTCTTGAGTTTGTACTTAAGTTGGCGCTTGAGTTGGAATTTAATTTGGCACTTGAGTTGGGACCATGTTTTGCACCTGAGTTGGCACTTAAGTTTGCTCTTGAGTAGGGACTTTTGTACGTAGGTTGGCCCTTGAGTTGGGACTTAGTTTGGTGCTTGAGTTGGGACTTAGTTTGGTGCTTGAGTTGGGACTTAGTTTGGTGCTTGAGTTGGGATTTAGGCTGGCACTTGGGTTGGGACATACGTTGGCGTTTGAGCTGAGACTTAAGTTGGAGCTTGAGTTTGGACTTAAGGTAGCGCTTGAGTTAGGACGTGAGTTCGTACTTGTGTTAGGACTTAAGTTGGTACTTGTGTTTGGACCCAAGTTGGTACCTGTGCTGGGACTTGATTTGGCACTTGAGTTTGAACTTTAGTTGCTACTTGAGTTGGGATTTAAACTGACACTTGTGTTGGGACTTAAGTTGGCAATTGTAAAATTGGCACTTGTTTTGGGACTTAAGTTGGCACTTGAGTCGGAGCTTAACACTTCGAGTTGGGATTTAAGTCACCACTTGAGTTGGCACTTCAGTTGTCACTTTCATTGACAGTTAAGTTGGGCCTTGTATTGGGATTTGAGTTGGGCCTTGAGTTGTGACTTGACACTTGAGTTGGCACTTGAATTGGCATTTGAGCTGACACTATTTGGCACTTGAGTTTGCACTTAAGTTGACATTTGAGTTGTCACTTTTGTTCACAGTTAAGTTGGCACTTACATTGACACTTGAATTTGGCACTTAC